>NC_088878.1:25876168-26032997 GCF_032884065.1 Artemia franciscana | reverse complement strand
TAGGTTTTTTCTAAATCTGGTGATTTTTCACGTTATTGCCCATAGATTCATTATTCGATCAAACAAATCACACAGGAAGCTAAGTAATAGAAAAAAAAAATAGAAAATAGGTGGTCCATTACGCCTCCCAATATGGGTCAAATTAGTATTCATGCAAATATACCACCTTCGAAACTTCCGATTTCGCACTATCAGATATAGACCTCAGAGCGTTATCATCAAGATCATAAGCGAACATAGTTAATTGCAAAATTGAAAATATGTTCTATATTTCCTATTTCACAAGCTTTTCTCAGGTCAATCTTTTATGTTTAGGATTTTTTTTTCTCAATAACCTATCACTTCCAAATTAGAATTTTTTTTTTCTCTTAAAACCTTTGAAAGCGGACTGGATATGAATAGACACTCTACATCAGCAAATAAATCAGAAATGGAGTTATTGAAAAAAAGCAAATATCTACACATTAAATATAATTTTCAGAATGAAAAAAAGAAGTTGTTGAAAAAGAAAATTGGACTTGGAGCTTTTCATAATAAGATTTGTAATATAGCTAGATAGGTTAAATCGATAAAAGATTGATGACTGAAGTCGGTAGGGAGTAAGGGGGGTGGGCTACATCCTCTGGAAATTGTTTAATGGTTTTACTTTTTACTACTAATATCGAACCGATACTCAATTAATTCACCAAATTCTCTTGTTTGCAATTGAAATACCTAACAAGCAAGAAAAACTTCCTATTCTATAGAGGTTTCAAGCTTTTATCTGCAAAAATGTAAAATTTTTAATTTTTTTACCAGAAGAAAGATCACGGATGTGTTTTTTCTCAGGGATGACCGTACCGGACCAATAGTCCTAAAACATCAGGAGAGGGTTCACTTGAACGGAAATTAAGGTTTACAGTGTTCTTTTTTATGTGACCAAAATAATTAGAGGGCAACCAGCCCCACTCAAACGTCCCTTTTCTTTCAAAAACCGTTCGATCAAAATTTTGAGATATCCACTTGTTCGGCATAGCTAAAAGGTTACAAAACTGCATGTATACATAAGCGGTATCACCCTATACTCTTTTTCTATGGTTTTCAGTTTAAATAAGCAGTACTAGGAGACCAAAATTCCATTTGCGAGAGAAATTTCAGGCATAAAATGACATTCAGTGTACCCCTCCCCCCCCCCCCCTCCGATAATGTATACCCCGAACACCTTGATACACGGAAGAAAATGTTTGTATGATTTTTTCAGATTCCCATCTAAAAAATAGAAAAATAACCCAGAAGTACAGTGTAATTACTAGGACACCAGCAAAAATTTTGAAAATGATCTTTTTTAAATTTTCATGGATAAAATTTATCCCGCCCTTCACAAATTTTGATAGGCATCAGTCTCATCATTTCTTTAAAAAAAAGATCTAAAGGAAATATTTTTCTCCCAATACATTTCCGTTCATTACTGACAATTTACTAAAAAATGTATCCACAAAATAAGTTTTTCAAGGAAAAGTAAAGAACTTCATTATACCAAAAATAAGAACAAATAGAATCAAATAATCTACCCAGCGTAAAATCGTTACAAATCAGCATCAATAAATAAATGAAACCCAAAAAAGATTACCTCAAGCGATAGTTTGCTGAGCTTGATTGTTGGCTTCATAATTCCAATACCCTTAGTCCTTTGGCTGTTTAATCCAATTATCAAATTTTTACACTCTTTACACTAGATTTTTCATTCTCTACAATTTTCACAACTCTATTACCATCAACAACTACTTTGTCAGATTTCTCAATCAGGATTTCTTCAACCAAAATAGAACCACCACTAACACCATCGTAAATTTAGGCCCTTTATCAGGTGTTTTTGTGTCATTTAAAATTGGGATTTACTCACTAGCACTGTACACAACAGGTTTTTGAACTTCTTCAACTTAGTTTTCCTTATTCACTTCACGACTCAGATATTTTAGAACTACATTCAACTGAAGGAGGCTAAGAGAGCACCTGTTCAAAAGGAGGCTCATTCACTGTTGTCAAAGTTTGTGACTGAGGTAGACGACCATCCATTTTATTGACATTTACCTTCAGACATTTGGCAATTTACATTTTCACATTGTTTTGTACAACCTGCACTGGTGATCCAACAATACTTTGATCCACAATTGAAAGATATTTGTGTGAAATCTGCTCATGTATTTGTGCTGAGAGCGTTGAGTCTGGGATGAATGAATGACAGTTTGCGACATTGGACTTTTCCGTGAAGTCCCTACACTCAAAGTAACAGAGGCAGGATATAGAGGCGAAGGCCCTGGAGACTGCACTGGGGCATATCAGCTCATTTGCTTCATTATCTAAAAGTTCAAGTTAAATAATTCAAAACAAAATAAAGGAACAAAAGAATAAATAATAAAAAAAAATACTAATTAGCTTCATTGGACGTTGCACTTTGATCTAGAATGATCCTCCTGGAGAAGTTATCCCAAAAAATTTCTGTTAGCTCTTTCAAAAGAAGGTTCAATAGTAGACGAAAACCTTGATAAAGGACTAGTGACAAATATCTGACAATACCTTGGACCACAAATCTAAGAATAAAAAAAATCATATACTATGCATACTAAAATAAAAAAAGGAGATATATAACACTATTAAAAGAGAAGCTGTGCAAAATATTTTTGCTGATATATCAGCTGGATATGGCGCATTTCAAACTAAAATCAGCCGTGTTTATTCAACAATAAAAACTGAAGTTAAAAGCTTTCAAATAAAAATAAAAAATTCCAAATGCTTATTTTAAACCCGTTTTATGCCAGACTATTCAAAATTAAGAGTTTGAGTCAATAGAACAGAAACAAGCAATTTATTTGCTCTTAATTATGAAGCCAAAAAAGACAGATATTAAAACTATTAATGGAAGTATTACAAAATACTTTTTGTTGAAAATAGTTGAAAAGGCGTAACATTTTTTAAGCAAAAATCAGCCGTGTTTATTTAAAAATCGAAAAAAACTTTCAATTCAATATTCTTTCGAGCCATTTTGAACAAAAAGTAGTAACTAATTGCCACAGACAAGTTTCAGATTAGTTTCTCTTTAAACGAGTTGCTTAATGAATGCAGTTCACGCCTATACGTCTTGATGACTCACCCTCTTTGCCGCATCTCAGGAAGGGATCTTGTTGGCAAGAGGAGTTGTCCTGTCAATTTTCAAAATTTAGAGGAGGGGGGAGAAAGGTTCAACGACAATACCAAAAAAAAAGGCAACTTTCAATGAAAATAACCCCAAGACCAAAGAGGGAAGGGGAAATCTAGGATGCAGTTTTCTATGCGATTTTGTGGCACCTCAAGAAATTGATGCTTCTGTAAAGCAATCTTTGTTCTTAAAGCGTCTGCTTTAACAAATTTAAAATTTGTTAAAAACTACATTTAAGCAGCATCAGCTTAGGAATAGACCTTTAATATAAAACAAAATATGATAGTTTGATACAACTGGGCAAATTTTCTAAAATGGAAGGAAAAAAACAGGTTAAAATGTTAACATGTAAAATAAAATATAAAAAAAGCACCTTTTTTGGTACTTCGTAAAAAAAACACGAAAAATAGAAAAATTACCCTCCACCCCCTATGAGTGGTTAACAGTAATAGAGTGTACTAGACTTCGTTTCTATTGGGAACAGTTGTTAACTTGCAAAGAAACACTACACGTCACCTGAAATAAAATGATTTCCGTGAGGGAGTTGAAAAGGAAATGAATAAGTAGAACTTTTAACTTTTTACGAACGTTTTTTAGTAAAATAATATACGTAACTTACGAATTAAATTACGTAACGAACTACTATATTCTTATATTTTATTACATACTAGCTGTTGGGGTGGCGCTTCGCGCCACCCCAACACCTAGTTGGTGGGGCGCTTCGCACCCCCCCCAAGCCCCCCCGCGCGCGTAAGTCGTTACGCGCCATTGTAGTTGTGTCCCTGTGTCCCACCTGTGAATATAGATAGATTTATATATGTGTTTCAAACTACGTAAAAATTGCGAATATACAACATTCTTGGCTTTCCCATTGTCTGTCCATATACAAAGCCGTATGTACTAATAATGACGTCATATGCAAACGCTCTTTTTACAAACAAACAAACATGCATACACACAACTCGTTTTTATATAGATAGATAGATAGATAGATAGATACAATACAAATTAACTACGTAAAACTTGTGAATATACAACAGTCTTCGCTGTCCCATTGTCTGTGCGTATAAATAGATTGTCAGGTTTACCGACCCTCAAAGATGCAACATACAATTGTACATTGGTAAAGCAATCTGTATTAAGATCTATACCGCATTTTTCTAGTGATTGCCCTTGAGCTTTGTTGATGGTGGTTGCAAATGCTAATCGAATTGGGAATTGCAATCTTTTAAATTGAAAAAGCAGATCCGTTGGAATCATGGGAATGCGAGGAATAAGAACAGCCTCACCCTCATAAGGCCCTGTCAAGATTGTGGCCTCTATTAGGTTTTCCATTTTTTTTTTACGGCAAGTCGCGTGCCATTGCAAAGCTTTGGTGGGTTGATATTTCTTAAAAGTATTATTGGTACGCCTATTTTTAGTTGTAGCACGTGTGGTGGAAACCCTAAAGGATCTATGGAATTTAAAAATTCAGATGGATAATTAACCGCTTCATTTGGTTCCAAAATACAAATTAACTGCGTAAAACTTGCGAATATACAACATTCTTCGCTGTCCAATTGTCGCTGCATATAAATAGATTGTCAGGTTTACCGACCCTCGAACATGCAACGTACAATTGTCCATGGGAAAAACAATCAGTATTAAGATCTATACCACATTTTTCTAATGATTGACCTTGAGCTTTGTTAATGGTGATTGCAAATGCTAATCGAATTGGGAATTGCAATCTTTTAAATTGAAAAGGCAGATCCGTTGGAATCATGGGAATGCGAGGAATAAGAACAGCCTCACCCTCAAAAGGCCCTGTCAAGATTGTGGCCTCTATTAGGTTTTCCATTGTTTTTTTTACGGCAAGTCGAGTGCCATTGCAAAGCTTTGGTGGGTTTATATTTCTTAAAAGTATTATTGGTACGCCTATTTTTAGTTGTAGCACGTGTGGTGGAAACCCTGAAAGATCTATGGAATTTAAAAATTCAGATGGATAATTAACCGCTTCATTTGGTTCCAAAACTGTGTCGACTGACTTGTAAAGGATTGCCTGGTCTCGAATCTTGGTCAAAACAATATTGTTGATTTCGTGGACGTCTATATTTTTGGGTGCGAGAATCGCTCTTTCACTTAGCCATTTATTATTTTTATAATTTTTTAGAATATTCGGAAATACTTTTTCAATCAATTCATTTTTGGACGTCACTAAATTACAGAAATCAGCAGGTAGTTGTATACGTCCTGAAATTGAGTCTACTGGGAGCTTTCCGTTTCCCATTGCCAGCAATTGATCTGAAAATGTTTGACCAGAGTCATCGTTTTGCAATCGGACACGCATATTTGTAGTTAATTTTAATGTTTTTAAGTGTGCCCATAAATTAGAATTTTTCAGGCAAGCATTCATTTCGTCTGCAGGAGTTGATCTAGGTATTATAGGTAATGTTTGCCTGAAATCTCCCGCAAGCAATATTAATGTGCTGCCAAAGGGTTTCGACTTCCCTCGCAAACCTTTCAAGCATTGATCCAGAGCCTCGAGCGATTTTTTGTGTGCCATTGTGCACTCAACCCAAATAATAAGTTTGCATTGCTGCAATACTTTACCCATCCCAGATGATTTGGAAATATTGCACGTGGGAGTTTCTGTAGAATGCAAGTTCAGAGGCAATTTCAAAGCGGAATGAGCAGTTCTTCCACCAGGCAGCAATGTTGCGGTTATTCCGGACGACGCAATTGCCAACGCTATATCATTTTTTGATCGAATTGATGCCAGAATCAGTTTTATCACAAACGTTTTACCAGTACCTCCTGGCGCATCCAAAAAGAAAATTTCTCCAACGTTGTTATCGACACAATGCATTATCGTATCATAAATGTCTTTTTGTTCCGACGTTAACTTGGAAATGTTATTTTGTACATACGACAATAGATCACTCGTACTGTAACTTTGTTCACGATCCAATTCTACACATGTCGAAACAGCAGCGATACGGTTAGGTGAAGGCATTCCCAAATCCTGAAGAGGTTTGTTTTCCAAACGTACGCACAAATCTTCTATAACAACTAAAGTGTAGTTATAAATTTCTGATGTAAAATCAAAAGTCATATCTGACGTCTCTAACTGTTTTCGATGGAGTATATCTTCGGACATTTTTGACTTATATTTTCCCCATAACTCTGTAGGAGCTGATGGAGAGCAAGTTGTTAAAATGATGCCAAACAATGCACGAATTTGACTTGGGGTTGACGTTTCGCACGCGTCATTGATGCAGTTATCCCAGTGTTGGTCATTCTCCAATAAATTCAGAGCTTGGCATGCACTACGGTAAGTGTCATGTATAGTACCATTTACAGTCCTCAAATACTCAAAGGATGTCAGACCGGGTACATTCACCAAAAGCAGGCGTAGAAAGAAGCATTCATGTTGATTGGGGTGAACGGTGTAGAGTCTTCCTATCGTGGTATCTTTGAAGATGGTAGGTTGGCCGTCGACTGACTTACCCTGTTTTCGACGTTCAAATACTTTGTTTTTAGTATTCCACGTGTAATACGAAGGCACTTCAGTATACAGCAGTTTTTTTGCAAAAGAATCATTTCTGCAAAGCGAAAAAAAACTGTTAATGTTGTATCCAGTGGATTCAGGACTCTTTGTTGCACGTTGGTTTCCGTGAAATAAACACGTTGACCATTCTGTAAATGTACCGCTAAGTGAACAACAGCTGGACTACGTTCATGTACCGGAAATGAAAGAATTCGCCAAACAGCTTCATTACTGCGTATGTATCTTCCAGCCTGATATTGTACGATTTCATCGAAATCTTGATTTCGGGCTGCAAGCCAAAAACTGCCATGTCACTGCCTTTGTTGGCGTATTTACATATGTATTTGATTGCCTTTACGGAGTTACAGTATTCAACGTTTATGTGTGCATTAAATGTTTTTGATAATAATGGGGAATATGGAACAACCCACTGGTTATCTACTTCGATGGTGGTACCGTTACGCTTCTTTATTATTGCTGTTTTACCGCCATCTTCAGTAGATCTTCTTCTATATTGTGGGTAACCATCATTGCCAGTAATTGTGTTTGATACTAAAAGTCGAGGATATTGCTTTGTGCACCTTCCTTTGGCCATGCATGGTGAATTTTCGTTCAGTGCACCGCAAGGTCCATGTATCATATTTTTTACAATAATATCATGTAACCCCTTATCGACATTTTTATCAGGTATTTCAGCGGAAATCACATCATCAATTTCGTTCGAAGTAATTTTTTTATGTAGCCAGATTAGTATATGTGCGTGTGGCAAACCTCGTTTTTGCCATTCCACTGAGTACATCCAGCATCGCACTGACCCAAACACTTCAAGTTTTACAATGTAGTTTATCAGTGATTTCAACTTTTGCCGGAAAACACGGGCCGTAATGTCATGCCTATGAACCGCCGATTGTCCTTGAAGTAAAAGCTGCAGTATCTCGTCCCAAGATTGATTACATGTAAATGTAATAAATAAATCTGGACGACCATAGAGACGAACATACGCAATAGCATCTTGAGCATATTCATGCATATGACGGGGACTGCCAGCATATGACGAAGGTAAAATTGTTAATCTTCCAACGTTTGTGGTATTACCGTCATTTATAACTGCATCTCGCAAATGAATGTATTGTTCAGAGCGGAGCTTGGTCTGATTCAGGCGGATATATAGCAAACGTTCTGATTCAATTTTAGCATACATATCAACGACGAATTGGTGAAACAATTCACGGCATTTTAAAATATAATTTTCTTCATCCTGCCGAATCATTAGTCTATAGGAATAATAATGCATTGCACTGCATTTCTTATTCATTTCTTTGTTAGTGGCTGGATTCATCAATTTAATATTAAAGTGATAGCCGTCGGCTCCATCCCAAAAAATGATAGGATATTGTAGGGCATCGTAGCATCGATGAGTTTCAGCAATTCTTAACAACTGAGCGTTTCGCTTATGAAGAATAATATCTCGAGGTAAAAACTGATCACCGACCATAACGATTGCCACTTCGTCAATAGTTGGAGCATTGTATCTACGCACATGTTGGCCAGGAGGCGTTTTGTCAGCGGAAATAACAATTTTATGCGTATCAGTAGGCATCAAATCGATGGCTGTTTTGAACAGACGCACTAAATTATTATTTTCGTGGAAAAGATGTTGCAATTGGGAAACGATTGTCCTTTCAACGTTGGGAGAAATTTCGCAACGTGCATTCAATTCAGAATTTCTATCACTGATGAAGTACAATTGTAAAAATTTATGATTCTCGCCTAAGAATGGTAGAAGGGACCCTGCTCTATGATAAATTTGCCCTTTTACTTTGAAAGTAGACATAAATTGATCTGGATTTTCGATTTGGGCTCCAAACGACGTCATTTGGAAACATGAGTTGTATTTTCTGATTTTTGACAAAAAACGCTTAGATTCTGACGTAGTTCCAGTAAGGAAAGTCTTCAATGGCTCTGGTGGTGCAGCCAATAGAGGAAGTTTAACTTTTCCTGAGGCGCAACACATTCCCATTGTTTCACCATTGAATTTCAAGGCCTTGCAATAGGGACAAATTTTAGACATTGTCCCGATTTGAACACATCTACTCAAGCTATAATCATCGACTGGGTTGTACCTGAATGCCAGGCGATAACTTTCAGGTTGCTCTGATTCCTCGGCACGCTTTCTTTTCTTACTTTCTCTATCAGCAGCAAGCCTGATTTCTTGCTGTTCTTGTGATTCCTCGGCACGCTTTCTTTTCTTACTTTCTCTATCAGCAGCAAGCCTGATTTCTTGCTGTTCTTGTAATTCCTCGGCACGCCTTCTTTTTTCACTTTCTCTTTTAGCAGCAAGTCTGCTTCCGCGTTGCTCTGGTAGTTCCTCGGCACGCTTTCTGTTCTTTCTTTCTCTATCAGCCTCAAGCCTGTTTCCTTGCTGTTCTTTTGATTCCTCGGCACGCTTTCTGTTCTTTCTTTCTCTATCAGCCTCAAGCCTGTTTCCTTGCTGTTCTTTTGATTCCTCGGCACGCCTTCTTTTTTCACTTTCTCTTTTAGCAGCAAGTCTGCTTTCGCGTTGATCTGGTAGTTCCTCGGCACGCTTTCTTTTCTGACTTTCTCTATCAGCAGCAAGTTTTTTGGCATAGACTCTTTGAGCATCTTCATCGGCTTTTGCCATTGTAAGTTCATCAGTCATTGTAAACTTAAACATTAATAGATTTCTACGTGAACATATGTCTTAAATATCTTGAATGACGTCACCGTCAAAGCAAAAATGACGACAACTAATTTCATGACGTCAGTCAACACAGAAACATGACGTCACCTGATCCACAGACAGACAACTTATTTATATATATATAGATATGATGGGGCTTGCCCCCTTGTTAATACCTCGCTCTTTATACTAAAGCTTAATAATTTCTGTTCGTTTTAAGCTTTAATGCTGGTCTTTACTTTCAGTTAAAAAAAAAAAATTTCGAATGTATTTTTTCATTGTTTTTTTTAAATAATGCTAGAAAACCCTGCGTCCCCTTCATGGAATTTCTCTTCCCCACTGAAAATCCTCCCACGTAGCCAACTCCCCTCAACCCCCCAGACCAAAATAATCCCCCTGAATGCGATGGTGTGACATTCTATGGCTTTTAGGGAGTGTTTTCCCCTTTTTTCAATTTTTTTTATTGTTTTTCTACAGAGAACTGAAAATTGGAAACAAATAATCAATAAAAAAAATACAACGATTTATACAAAGAAACGCTATTCGCATCTATTTATAAAATAATATATCTGTTCAAAATCATTAGTTGTGGTGAAAAATAAATTTGTTTCATTTAGTTTTTATTTTGAAGCCAACATGTTACATGTTTTCCTTTTAACACAAGTCAGACCATGGCAAATACAAGAGCGCCATCTATTTCAAAACAAAGATAACTTTTTTCAAGATTTGAAGCATAGAACAACAATGTGGTGTCTTTCTTGCCATTGACAGCATTTTGCATTCCGCGTGCAATAGAATTTACTTGTAGTGTTCCGTTTTGGACATTTTGCAAGACAGCTTAAATCCTTTGGGCAAAATATCCTCTTCTATGGGGGTTGTTTTGCTCTTATGTGCAAAGTGATGTTATTTACAATGTCTTTATTGCATTTTAGTTTTGTCTGAAATCTATAATCCGTTATTATGGTGCTCTTGTCTATAGTAACAGGGGACCTGCAGCTTCTTGATTGTGTTGCGAGAGCAACACTTTATCTCAAGTCTGTTCAATCTTACTTTGGAACAGGCAATCAAAGGCCACATCCAACCTCAAACTCAAAAAGCCTTCAAGAAATGAGTTGGTCAATACTTTAGCAATGCTGATTAGGGACTAAACTGGGATGTCAGATCATAACCTAGAAAATCTCCAGCAAGATTTCTACAGGAGGTTCAACTCTACCTTATCTAGCTGGATTGATAGCAATGAATGCCCAGATAAGGACAAGCTACTGAACAATTACTAGTGATGAATAAGGTCAGAGTAAGGAGATGTAGATGCTGGGGTCACATCAATGATACACAGCAGGATGCCTCCCATATGTACATTTTTGGACCCTACCCTGTCTTTAAAGAGGGGAGAGGCAAAACCCGATGGGTCAGTTGCAAGAAAAAGAGACAATTCTTAGAAACTGTTTTGAATGAGTACTGGTCCCTGAAACAAGATTAGCTGAATTGAAGGTCTACCATTGCTGCCTAATGACCTTCTAGCCATGGGAAGCCCTAATTAAGTATCAAATAAGCATGTTCCTAGGGCTACAAAATGGAATATCATGTGTCATGGGGGTCTATTTGCAAATAAATTTATAACTATAAGAGAACACAAAAAGGAATCAAAGTAACCATTGTTGACCTTATCCCTGTCAGTTCGGAATAGGCTATTTCATATATATATATACTAAATTTGCTCACTAAGTTTTCGAAATTAGGTATTACTGCCTTCTTAGAGAGTGAACAACCTTAACTTAAGCCAACTTCAGTAGTTTTTTAAGCCAAATCGAGGTTTTTTCCCCAGATTGAATAAATAGGAGCCAAGTAACAAGCTCATTATCTTGGACTTAAATCACTATAATCTTAATGATATTAATTCCTGCATAAACATACACTGAAATAAATTGCTGAAGATTAAGACAGATTATAAATAAGTAGACGTGCATATCATAGCCCTCGTTCCCCAAGCCAGAATAGCAAAAATGCCCTTTCGGAAATGGTATATGATATTTTAAAAATCAAATCTTTTGAGATAAATATAGTTGGTGATTTCAACCTGCCAGAAATTTTATGGATTGATGGATATGGGTCACCAAAAACACAAACTATGGGTTCTCCCTTTGCATCTTGTTTATCAAACAATTATACTTGTTTATCAAACATTAACAGTTTACCAAACTGTTAATGAGCCTACAAGAATTCGTTGTGATTAGAATACATCACTTCTTGAAATAGTTATTGTTTCTAGTCCTGAGCTATTGATAAGCAATGATTATCTACCCCCCCCCCATGGAAAAAGCGAGGATACCAGGTAGCCAGAAGTCTTGTTACAAATAACATTAAAAAATTAAAATCAAATCACGAAAATAAACTAGCTCAGGAAATCAAGGTAAATTCCAAACTCTTTTGGAGGCATGCATCAACTAAAAAACCAGGCACACACTCAGTTCCAGATTTATGGGAAAATGTACATGGGATATCCACTCCTGAAAGTAAAGCAGAAGTCCTGAATAAACAATCTTCCTCAGTATTTTTTTATGGTCAGGATGTCCCACCCCCTGCACTCTCTTTTTACCCAATCACTACCACTATGCGAGATATTGAAGTAACTGAATGCATGGTGAATAAGAAACTTGCTTCAATTAATGTATATAAATCTAAGGATCTCAACAATATACATCCTGGTCTTCTCAAACATGCTAAAGATATCCTAGCTGCCCCATTAGCTGTAATCTTCCCAAAATCAATCAAAGCTGCACAACTTCTGTTGGATTGGAAAAAAGCATACATAACTCCTGTTTTCAAAAAGGGAGAAAGAAATTCTGCTGCAAATTACAGGCCAATCAGTAGTACCTCTTCGGTTATCAAAGTGATTGAAGGAATATTTAATGATGCTGTTATTAAACATCTTGAAAAGAATGGCATTCTTCACCATTCTAAACATAGTTACCAAAGTGGTAGATCTGTTGCCACAAGTTTATTGCACTCTTACAATCTTGTTACAGATCTAACAGACAAGGGGATTCCTGTTGATGTTGCCCTCTTTGACCTAGCCAAAGCCTTTGACAATGTCTGCCACAAGAGACTGATTGTCAAGTTACATGCTGCAAGAATAAATGACCAAGTTGTTGGCTAGTAAAGGCATTCCTTGCTGAAAGGACTCAACAGGTCAGAGTATTCACATTTCACGGAATGCTGATTTATTCACTCATTACCAGTCAAGATTGGTGTGCTGCAAGGTACTATCCTTGGCCCTACCCTCTTCAATATTTTTATTAATGATGCCCCTAGTGTAGTAAACAATTATTTAACTTTATATATAGATGATTCCAAACTCATTGGTGGTATCAGAAACCAGCTTGATGCAGATGCTTTTCAATGTGATATAAATGAGCTTAATAATTGGGCTAATGCCTGGTTATCAAGCTTCAACACATATAAATGCCATGTCCTTCATTTTGGAGAAAAAAAACTTTTTGGGTACACTCAAAACAACCTACCAGTTGAGGTTATTCCTGAGGATTGAGATCTGAGTGTCTTGGTTGATAAGAAACTTAAATTTGATTTTCATGCTGCTTCATTAGCTAACCAGACCCTAGGAACACTAAAGAGAACCATCAGCAGTCGCTCTCCAGGAAACATGACTACCATGACTATATAAAGCTCTTGTTTGACCAAAACTTGAAGTTGGTATGACACTTGCATCCCCTTTTTACAAGAAAGACAAATTCATCCTAGAAGCAGTCTAAAGGCAAGCAACAAAATTGATCAGCAAATTCCAAACTGTCCCCTATTGTGAGCATCTTCGTCACCTCAAACTACCAAGCCTAACATATAGGTGCAAATGCAGTGATGTCATAACTGCCTTCAAACTTATCTCAACAAACATTGTCCCTGATATATTCTTGTTTGCCACCACCTCTTCTACCAGATGCCACTCAAAAAAACCGTCTAAGATGTCATGCAGACTCCACCAGAAAAATCAGTTCTTCTCAAAAAGAGTCACCAGCCTTTGGAATAGATTGTCAGAATATGCTGTCTTTGTAACTTATCTTAAAACTTTCAAATTTAGAGTGGATGCTGAATAGAGTGATGTAGAGTGGAAGTATGATTGGGCAGCCCATGAGTCTTCAACTCGTTTTTAATTCTTCACAGAGCCTACAAGGAGGAAATCCTTAGATTGCTCCAAGCTGCAATTTAAGGTAAGGTAATTTAAGTTAATTAGCAACTTAGTCTTCTTAACATTAATTTTCAAACCTATCCTAGCACCCTGGACTCATAAAACCTCTAAAAGTTTATTCATTTTGCTCAAAATTTCATCTAAGATGCTTAAATCATAAGCATAATCAAAGTCTAGGAAAGCTTTCCTTTCCATTTGATTCTGTGCTCTCCCATTGCCTTCCCTGTACTACTTGAGACAAAGCCCATCCAAATGATCCACATAAAGGGGATTGAACAAAACCCTATTCAACTCCTGGTTTAATACAAAACATGCTTCTAACCTCATTTCCGACCTTAACCACAGCAGGGTTAATCTTGCACATGGCACTAATCACTTTAATGTATTTGTCTGGTATACTATACAAGGATAAGACCTTTGCTAAGGCTCTTCTATCAACAGAATAAAATACTTGCTCATAACCTATAAAACTGAGGTCCAAAGGTGATTGATAACTCAGGCACTTCTCAGTTACAACACTAAGAGTGAAAATTTGGTCAACACATCATCCACCCTTTCTAAAACCTCACTATTCTTTTCTTATCACTTTGTCTACAGTATCTCTCAGCCTAAAAAGTATGATATTACTAAGTAATTTGCTACCTACAGAGACCAAGCTAATGCCTTGCTCATTACCACACATTTTCTCATTATATGTTATGCTTTATATATATCTTATATCTTTTATAAATTGCATAGCAAAAAAAGAGAAGAAAAGAGAAAGAGAGAGCAAAAATGTATTGATTGTGTGGATGTTGAAGGCAAAAAAAAAAGAGTTGTTTTGTTTATATAATGATTATATTTCGAATTGGCTCTTTATCTGTGTTTTTTACTCAAAGCCTCAGTAACTTCATTCTTTTCTTAAGTTTGAAAAAGCAACATCAAAGGCTAGGATTTCTCAGGGGCACTACCTGGGATTTGCACTTCACTGATAAATATTAACACAACCAATAACAACAAAAAAATATTTCTTGTGGAAGTGCAGATACAAGAGCACAAGGACTATTACTCACACCCACTTTGCCTGTAATTCCACTCCCCTTCCCTAATCAGGGACTCCCCAAATTTATCAAAGAAAAACCAACTAGGTTTTCTTCAAAATTAGCCCAAGAATGAACATTAACAATAAATAATGATTTGTATTTTGAGTTAGGACTCCTGCATTTTCAGTAGGATCTGGGTTTTTTTTTGGGGGGGGGGGGGAATTTGAGAAATCCCTAATTTTTTTAGAGGAAACAAATATTTAATGATTGAGGCTTAGCTTCTCTATGAGGAATTATCTCTACCCACCTGTATCTGGTTATATTTCAGGTTATAATCTTTATTTCCTTTTGTATCCAAGAAAGGTGTAAAATCAAACTTTTATGCTTTGTAAAAAGACAACCTATGCATTTAACTTTATCATCTAAGAATTTTTCCCCTTTATCAAACATAAGTTTATATTAGAAATGGTAGAACTGCTATGCCATCTTCCTGTATTCTGAATCTGATTCCAAAAATCTTTTGAATGAAATATACAAGAACAAGAACTAGGCTACTCTCATGGTGAATAGCAACATCAAAACCTGCAATGGGCGGACATTTTTTTTCTGCTATATGGGATTAACTCCTATGTAGCCATAAGGCTTGGGCACTTAGAACACCTCTAATATTTGTTTCCAATATGAGCAAAACATTAATTTTGTTTCTTTTCAGGTATCAAGAGGCTTTATACATGAAGGAGGAGAAGATTTTTCTCCCATAGTCCCTGTGATGAGATTCTACTCAAATAACAGGAATTATGGTAAATATATGACTATCCATATTATTGACTTACCAATAAAGTGAACATGCCACTCAATACCTTTTTTATGCTCTTTATAAATGAAATAATCATTTCTATTGTCGTGCCTTTCATTACTCTAATCTTAGCTCAAAAGTGTATCTACCTACTCCTCCAAACAATTTTCAACTGTAAAAAACCATCTTGCACCAAGGCTATTCTACTTTTACATCTTCACTGAATCCACCATCCTAATTAATATTACTATTTAGACAACAAACGCTATGCACTTGATCGTTCTCGTTACCTAACGTCACCACTTCATCCACGATTATTCCTAGTTTAAGCAACTTGGTCATCCTAATATCAATTTTCAAACTTATTCTCGTACCCTCAACTCTCAGAACCGTCCAAAAGCATATGCCGCATAGCACGTAAATCCCACATAGACACCGCATATTACAAAATATACACACAATACAAAATATAAGACACATACAAACAACAGAATAAATATGCATGCACAATACAACACACAGACGCCGCGCAAAATAACACAAAGATGCGTCTTGCAGCAAACACATATACCTCACAACACGATACACACAAACGCCACAAAAAACACAAATGACGCCTCGTGACAAACACATATACCTCACAACATTCGATACATGCAAACGCCACACAGCAGGCAATAGACAAAAATGTCACGAAACATAACTGTACGCCATAACTTTTAAATACCACACTTACATGCGACAAAATACATACGCTGCAAAACATGCCTCACATCGTATATCAAGCATTTACACACCTTGCTGCACAAAGGTCGCACAAAACAAAACATACACACATGACAGACATCATACACCACATACACATACCGCAAAATACACCAACACATTCCACAAGACGCAAAGAAGATACAAATCAAGCACACTGCACAAAATACATCACATGCAGATACTACACAATGCACACGTAGCATAGCATAAACACAAGTGTTGCACAACATAACATACAGATTCTTCAAAACATGCAGCGCCCACCATGTTGTCTAAACACACGTGGTGTGTTTAGACAAAACACATGCCATACAAAAATAGATTACAAATGCCGTGTAAATCTACAAAACACACGAACATGCTGTACAACACACACAAAAAACAACTGTCGTACATACTCACACACAAAAACACAATGATTAGAAACTAAAAGCTGGTGTCAATGCAGGATCTCTCTGTTATATATCACAGTACTTACATATCCAAAGGCAGTCAATTCCCAGTAGGATCTTCAGTAGAAGTCAATGGGACACTGTCTTGACTGGAATCAGACAATCTACATCAAACACCATGAAGTTCTACGCCTGAAACTTCGACGATTTTTTGGCCTTCAGTTGATTGGCATGAAACGTAAAGAATCTGAGGGTCCCCACGAGTACCTAATATTAGAAAACTTGGCTTTAGTTTATTCTTTTCTTTAAACAAACTGATTTCTGGGACTTAGGCAACCAAACATTATCCTAAAATTCATATACATTCAATCAAACTTGGCTGAAAACTGTGAAAATAATAGACAATAGTTTCACCCAAATTTATATTTGGAAGATTGATACTATTTTGTCCATTTTAACCATATTTAATTTAATGTTTAACTATTTTTAGGAAGCACGGGAATGGTACTAAAGATAAAAGCAATAGTAAAAAAAATTGTTGGAAAATTGAAAAAGGAGAGATAAGAATACTGAAAGATAGATGGATAGAGAAGGAAGAGAAGAGACAGAGAACAAATACACAAACCACACCCAAAAAACATCAGGGTATATGGCTAAATGACACAGTCGACATCATTACTTAAGATGTTGACGAGTTCAAGAGGGGCTTCCCTAGGCAACCACTTTTTTTACTATTTAAGCAGAAAGATTGATAACCAGCAAAAATTTAGATTAAGGCATAAAATAAAGGGAGTAATCAAGTTTTTATACCTTCAAATGCACCAATTGCCTCCTACACAAACGAAAATTATTTACAAGAGCTTTGATGTATTGAGCTATCAATTACATATTGTTTAAATGGAGTTACACAATCTCTTGCTGTTCTGACAAGAGAGAAGCCTCGTTTTGAAAGTACAAATTGACATTATACAGCCAACAAAAAGACTTGGATACAAGAAAAAAGACAAGTCAAAAGAGGAGAAAAGGTTAAATAAAACAGTGGCAATTGGAAAACAAAATAATTTCTTTTTGCATTTCTATTTTTTTGCATTTGATTTTTCTTCTTTTGAATTTGATGTTTTGTTCTGTGTTTTCAAACCTGTATTTTACTCAATATAGTTTTAAGCACACTTTACTTGCATTGATGTTACATGGACAGATTTCTTTTTCATTTTTTTTTGTCTATACTCAAAATATTTTTCTTTAACAAAGAATATGTTCTGAACATAAGTAAGAGAATCAAATGAAAAAATACGTTCTAGAGATCGAAATCATCTTTTAAGCTTTTAAAAATTTAATTATAATCAGGTATCCATCTGTTGCCCATGCTTTCTGTTCTTTTAATTTTTCCTTTTATTCTTTTACTTAATTTACCTATACTTATCTTATATTTAATTATATTTATTTATACTTATATTTACTTTTACATATACTTATTCTTTTACTGTTATATTCTTTTACTTAACTTACTTATTTACTTTTTTCCACTTCTTTTCCTTATCACTGGGACTACAGCCTTGCAGAGCAGGATCATTGTTGTAAAAAACAAAACAAAAATCATAATCAGTAATTTTTATACTCCTGACCACTACAACTAAAATGTACAACATCTAAAAATAAAATGTGAGTAAATAATTTTTCCTGGCGCATTTACATCACGAGTTTTTAAATTTACATATATTTTTCAAGCCTCTGCAGTCCTGCTCTCAAACAAAACTAAAAACGCAAATTCACCCAATAATAACATCATGAATGAAATGTACCATTGACTAAACGCAAGTAAATATCATTCTTAACTTTCTGGATTATGTTTTTAATTCTCAATTACTTTTATATCCAATCAAGTTTTGCATGATTCAATCAATGAATTCAATCAATGCTATCACTGGATTCAACCAATGCTATAAAATAGCATGCTATCAGCTAAAATGACTCAACCAAAGTGACCAATGCTATTGATACTGTAACTTCAATGCAACCAATCAAATTTGATTTATTTAAATTATTACATTAATTCTGGATCTGGTGGGGATTTAAAATAAGAGCTCTGAGACACAATATCCTTCCAAACATCAAATTTCATTAAGATATGATCAACCATTTGTAATTTAAAAATACTTCAATTTTTTCCAAATTAATGGGCCCCCCACTCCCCAGATGGTCAAATCAGGTAAACAACTATTTCTAATTGCCTGCCAAATTTCATTGTCCTAGCCTACCTGGAGGTGCCAAAAGTAGCAAAACCAGGACTGACAGACTGACAGAATTTGCAATTGCTATGTCACTTGCTTAATACCAAGTGCCATAAAAAATGGGTAAAATTCTAGTTAATTGACTTCTTGCTATCTTGGATAGGGTTTAAGTTAGGAGAATGAAACTTTCAGGGATGGGTCTACAGGCTAAAGTATGTCCTGGGAAGGTATTTTGAAGTACCTACCTCCACTCCTTCTCCCTCTAGAGGGCCCTGACCTTTAAAATATTGTGTGTTATAAAAGTGAAACCTTGCAAAATAGATCTTCTGCTTAATTGAAGAACAACAAAATTGTTTTCAGCTTCATAACTTTGCTCAATCCCATTTTATAAGGTTTTAAAGATATGCAAATACATTTCCTAAATTTTGAAAAAAAAAAACATTGATAAGGCTCAAAATTCTAGGCTACTCAAATAAGGAATTGCATTTTCAGAACTAGAGGCAGAGAAAAAGCAACTAGGCTAGTAACTGAAACTAAGGTAAAATGTTGTGTCAAAATTTCAATAGGTAGGCTAGGCCTATAAACCTGTCATGTAGGCAAATTTCAGGGCCCTCTAGAAGGAGAAGGAGCAGAGGTGGGTACTTTAAAATACCTTCCCAGGACATACTTTAGCCTGTAGATCCATCCCTGAAAGTTTTATTGTCCTAACCTAAACTCTTTCTGAAATAGCAAGAAGTCAATTAACTAGAATTTTACCAGTTATGAAGCTGAAAACAATTTTGTTGTACTTCAATTAAGCAGAAGATCTATTTTGCAAGGTTTCACTTTTATAACACACATATTTTTAAAGGTCAGGGTCCTCTGGAGGGAGGAGTAGAGGTAGAAAATACCTTCCTGGGACATACTTTAGTCAGTAGATTCATCCCTGTAAGTTTCGTTTTCCTAACCTAGACCCTTTCTGATATAGGAAGAAGTCAATTAGCCTAACTAGAATTTTACCTTATTTTCTTAACATGATTCCTTCTTAACAACCCTGATTCTGAATTTAGCCTAGGCTACCAAAAAGGCTGGGCTGTGACTTCTGTCAAAAAGGCCTATATCCAGAAAGCAATCTGCATATAATTCAAATGTTACCTTGGGTGCGTTTGTTTACTTGTCCGATTACTAATCTGATTAATCCAAGCGTTTTTTTAGACACATATGACGTCAGAGGTTAGTAGGATTATCCCCACAAACGCTCAGGATTACTTGTCCGTGGGCTGGCACTTTATAACCTCCAAATAAAAAGATTAGTTGAGGATTGTGACGTCAGACGACCATGTGCATGTGACTCACCTGAGATGGGTTTTGTAGATAAGCTATGTTTATAGTGGAGTAGTATGATTAGTATTTCTAAGGAAGCCTATCAAGTCCCTTGAGAAGAGGGTGGGATTCAAGTTCTATTTGCAGTTGAACTGTCTATTGAGATTGTAAGTTCAGTTCAGAAATTTCAGATGGAATATAGGCATACTGACAAGACTTATAAAATTATATGCAGAGAGTATACTAATACAGTTATATTGGAGATTACTTCAGATTTAGGAGTTTGTAAGTAGCATAATCTTGTCTGTGCTTATAAAATATTAAGGTTTTCTGGAGAGCTAGGCCTAGCTTTCAAAGGCTAGTAGGCTAGGCTTGGATGCACAGAACAAAGGTTTGTTATCAGTTAGAAAGGTGTGTTATTAGGAATAGAGCTTGGGAATGCACATTTCCTATTACCATTGTTTCTTATTTTACCCTAAATTTTCAATTTAAACAATTTCATTTTTAGATGTATTTTTCCCTCAACTCATTACTTTTCCTAATCTCTCTCTAAGATAACAAAAAGTAGCTTTTATAATAGTTTACGCTATTTAAAATTTTATGATCAAATCACTAATGGGACAGCTAAGAAATAGCCTAGACATAGACCTACATTTAGAATTAATTTCATCCTGAATCCTAATATGGACCTATCATTTGTTTGTATCAGAGAACTTAAACTGTTCCCCCCTAATCTATATATATATATATATATATAATATATATATATATATATATATATATATATATATATATATATATATATATATATATATATATATATATATATATATATATATATATATATATATCTGTATATATATATGTGGTAAAATTCTAGTTGTGTGATGACTTTTTGCTATCTTGAAAAGGGGTTAGATTAGGTTAGGAAAATGAAACATTCTGGGATGGGTCTACAGGGTAAAGCATATCCCAGGAAGATATTTTAAAGTACCCACCTCCACTCCTTCTCCCTCTAGAGGGCCCTGAAATTTGCCTACATGACAGGTCTGTACCTATTGAAATTTTGACAAAAAAAAATTTACCTTAATTTTCAGTTACCAGTTGCTTTTTCTCTGCCTTTAGTTCTGAAAATGCAATCTCTGTTATTTGAGTAGAAAATAATCTTTTATGCCACCTCATAATAGGTTAAATATATGGCTTATATTATTTATTCTTCATGAATTTTTGTTTTATTTGATTTCATTGATGTCAGTTGCTGTCTGTTAAAAATACATTTATTTTTTTACATCAAGCTTCTTCTTTTGTGAAAAAATTTCCACTGTTTTTCTTTTTACATGTTTTATAAAATGTAAAGGAATACCTGGCCCTTCATTTCACAGATTCAACTAAAAGTATTTGAGGCATCTTACATCAAAATTCATTTGACACATTTTAATGGTTTTTTTTAGATGACATAGGACACCATTAAAGTTTTGCATTTGCTTTGCTAAAAATTGTCTTAAAAAGTGCCAAGTTTAGAGAGTTATGTTAATATTTTTCTTGCTGATAATTATAATTGTTTTTAAAATTCCTTCGGTTTAAAGCATTTCAGAGAGATTCTGAGCCAACCATGGGTATATTGTTGTCACAAATGATTTTTCTCAAATGGGCTTGTGGAAAACAAATAAAACATATAATTTCTCTTTTTTTATTATTTCAAGACTAGAATATCACAAACCTAAGCATTCATATTGCTGGATTGTACCTTAAGTAAATACAATCCCTGATGGAGTTTTGTTGATACCTGTTTAAAAATTTATTTGTCTTAATAAAATACATATTGTTTGTGTGACAGCAATGAGCAACTATGACTTGAGTTGTTTTTTTTTCAATATTTTCTTTTTCCAAATAATTTTTGTTCCCTGGTGACATTTGTGTTCCTTCCTAAGTGGCTGACACTCTAGGTTGAGAATCCTTTATCCAAAGGGCACAGGTTTAATTCCTGGCATTAGCAGTTTATTTGGTTTAGGACAAAGGTCAGTGATGTAACTCTGTAAGTTCAGCCAGAATTGGCCCAAACTTAACAGGTTACCTAGAGAAATCTGGGGTCAGTAAGCAGGAAAGGCATGCAAAAGTATAGGATGACTGGCCCCTAGCTTCCTATTGCACTTCCTGGCTAAAGGATCACCTGGTCCTTTACTGGGCTTCTGACTTAGCCATAGAAGCTTTCTTTTAAACCCATTAAACATAAGTACAAAGGAAGAAATGCCAGTAAGGTGGTCCTTCCTTTTCAATGAAGTTTTGATGTACAGACAAGAGTGTAGGTCATAAGAGGAGGCTGGTGAATGTTTTGCAAGGTTTAAAAATTTAGGGCAATTGCTCAGATTGGCAACTGAGCACAAAAGTAAAATTTTGTGAATGGTTTTTCTTTGTGAATGTTATAATTATGTCATGTCCAGAATTTTAAAGTTAATCTTCATTGTTTTGTTTTAATTTCCATGACCCTAGGACTTTAGTGTATTAAAACCTTCTTATGTCCATGCATTTTCTTTTAAACAGAGAGGGGTTCAATGTTTCCTAGCTTCAATAAATTTATATGCAATTTTGAGACCAGGGTTACAAAGTAGGTCAAAACTTGCAAGTGGAACTATGATATGACTAATTAATTTGTAAGATATGTATATCAATTTAAAGATTTAAAAAATTATGTAGAAAACAAACAAGACAAATAAATAAAAGTATCCCTTTACAACCATTTAATTAAGTGTAACAAATGTAGATCATCCCTAAGATTGAAATGAACAAAGCTTCAATTATGAATCTGTTTTCTTTAAACAGACTGAAGGGGCAAACCTCCAAGCTATGACAAATTCAATCTCACTTTTGATCTCTTTCCTTTTCAATAGGAACTTTCTTTGGATTTTTTTTAACCAAGTAAAAACAGTAGGGACATGATCAGGTATAAGTGACCTTCCACCAAGCCTACATACTCAGGGGAAAATTGTGCAGCTACTGTAGAAATTTCCGTCTTGTCAATTGTTAAGCAGTATATTAGAAACCCAGGTTACAACAATCTGCAAAGTAAAGCATAATATAAGCACAAGCGTAGCGTAGCAAAACATAAGCTAAAGCACATGCACAACATAGTAAGCAGGAGGATGTTACATCTCCTTTCTTCTGGACACTTTAACATGACAACAAAACTTAACCAAAATCTTCCATTTACGTGTATCCACCCTTTCTTCCCCAAAAAGGGAAAAGAAAGGAAATAAAAAAAGAAAGAAAAAAAAAAAACAACAACGACGACAACTTATAAATTAAGCCTTTTTGGAGGTTTGATTATTCTCCCAAGACGTGTCATGGCTGGTGGCGGTACTTCATCCTGAATTTGGCTACTGACTTTTGGGCTTGACCCTGGGGCTTGAATAAGGACAGTTGGGGGTGGGCTTTTTGACGGGGTTGAGTACGCGCTTGGAGATGATGTGGAGCTCAACTGCGGTACCCCATTTGAGTTGGTATGCTGATATTGTTCTAGATCTGTGTCATCTGGGGACATTCTCAGGTATTTTCGGTTTCGACGATATGCTTTCATATCTTGAGTTTGCACGATGTACGATCTTGGCAGTTCGTGTTTGTGCAACACGACAGCTGGTTCCCAAGATTTTCCTTGGATCTGTGCTTCCACAGATTGCCCTTGTTTCAGTTCTTGAAGGTCCTTTGAGTGACGATTGTAGTACTTTTGCTGCCTTAGTTGGCACTCCAGGCGACTTTCAACAAATTCAGATTTGGGAACTATTTTGGGAGTGAGATGCTCAAGGGTACAGGGTATTGTTGATTGCAAGTTCCTACTCATTAATAGCTGGGCAGGAGACGCCATTCCGTCTACTGGGGTATTTCTGTACTCAAGAAGGGCATTGCTCATTTCGCTTCTGCAAAATCGGGTCTTCTTTATCATGTTTTTTGCTATTCCAACGGCTTTCTCTGCCAATCCGTTTGACTGGGCATGATAGGGACTCGACGTTCTGTGCTCAATGGACCACCTGTTGGTAAAGTCTTGAAATATAAGGGAGTTGAAATGTGGACCATTGTCTGAAGTAATGATGCGAGGGATCCCATGCCTTGCGAAATGGTCTTTTAGACGGGATATGACTTGATGGGATGAGGCAGCTGTCCCTATTCGGTCAACTTCGAAAAATCGACTGTAATAGTCAACCGTAACGAGGAAGTGACTTCCTTCCAGATAGAACATGTCTATTCCAACATGTTCCCATGGGTGGTTAGGTATACCATGAGGCTTGAGAGATTCTTTCTGGTTGTTCCTTTGGTACGCTTGGCATGCTGGGCAACGTTTGATATATTCTTCGATACTTTCAGTCATCCCTGGCCAATAAACGATTGTTCTAGCTCTTTGCTTCGTTTTTTCAATACCGAGATGGGAAGCATGCATGCTGTGCAAGATATCAGGGTGGAGGATTTTGGGGATTACTAAGCGATCTCCTTTTAGAATGATTCCATCAATCACAGTGAGTTCATGCTTGGAACTGAAGTATTGTGCGATGAGGGAAGGTGTTTGAGCTTTTGTTGATGGCCATCCTGATTTGATTGTGTGTGCAAGACATGCTAGGATAGGGTCTAAGAGTGTTTCTTTCTTCAATTGCAATAGCCTTGCCGGACTGATGGGAGTGAGGCTCATGACGGAGTGGACATATGATTCAATTTCTTTTTGTAGACTTTCATCTTGGCTTTGAAGGTATAGGCGGGACAGTGTGTCTGGGACTGGGATCTCTTTACCAGGCCGGAAAATGACTGTAAGATCATATGGCTGAATCTGGAGCAACATTCTTTGGAGACGAGGAGATGATTTTTGCATTGGTCGATTAATAAGCGTTTCAAGTGGTTTGTGGTCAGTGACTACAACAAAGCTATGGCCATACAGGTACTGATGGCAGTGACGAATTCCAAAAACAATGACGTAAAGTTCCTTTTCGATCTGAGAGTATTTCTGCTCTGTTGTATTCAATGAGCGGGAAGAGAACGAAATGATGTTCTCGTTCTGAATAAGGACTGCTCCAAGGCCTGATTTGGAAGCATCAACTTGTAGCTCTAGGTTACCAACTGAGGGATCAAAAGGGGATATGGTGCTACATATTGATTTTTTAATGGTATCGAACGCGTTGTCATGTACTTCTTCCCATACGAACTTATGCTGATTTGATAGAGTTCGTAGTGGTTCGTTCTGGGATGATAGATTTGGGATGTAACGGGACAGGTAGTTTAGCATCCCTAATAGTGTCTGAAGTTCCTCGCGGTTCCGTGGTCGGGGCATTTCCTTCAGTGCGTTAACTTTGTTCGGATCAGGATGGATGCCATCCTTAGAGATCACATGACCAAAGTAAGGTATTGATTCGGACTTGAGTATGCATTTTGCTTTATTCAATTTTACGGTCCGTTCTCTGGCTCTGGTGAGTGCGGCTCGTGTGTTCACATCATGTTCAGTTTCGGATTTTCCTGAAATTATGATATCATCAACTATGACTGAGAATCCGGGTACCCCCTCAAACGCTTCTTCCATTCGCCTCTGGAATTCATCTTGAGCGGAAATCAGGCCAAAGGGCATCCTCCTGAATTTAAATCTCCCAAATGGTGTCGCAAATGTTGTGAGCTCTGATGATTCTTCATCAAGGACTAGAGACCAGTACCCATGCCTTGCATCAAGTTTTGTGAAGAATTTTGCTCCTTCGTGCTTTTGAATAGCCTCATCAAAGGTTGGCATAGGATGTTGTGGCCTTTTTATAGCTTTATTCAGGTCATGCAGGTCAATACAGATCCGAAGTGACTTGTCTAGTTTCTCGACAATAACAACAGAATTAACCCAGTCTGTAGGTTGAGTGACCTTTTCGATGACACCTAGGCGTTCCATACGCTCTAGTTCTTCCTTGAACCTTGGTAGGACTGCAACAGGGATGCGTATCGTTGGTTGGATTGTTGGTTGTGCTCCTTCTTTCAGAACAATCTTGCATTCACCTCTCAATTTCCCAATTCCATCAAAGAGATCTGCAAATTCAGTAAACAGGTCGTCTGATGACTCGTTGAGAGTAAAGATGCATTTTATCAGCTGCAACTTACGACTAGCAACAAATCCCAAGATTGGTGTGGGTGCTTCTTCTACTATGAAAAAGGTAAGCAGCTCACTGTTACCATTGTTGTGGGAGCAAAAGAGCTGGCAAGTACCAAGTACTGGGATCTTCTGTCCACAGAAACTGGTAAGGATTTGGCGGGTAGGGTGGATCTGTGGGCTAGGCTTGATGTTGTTCAGTAGAGATTTTGTGAGGATGTTGGCTTGAGCCCCAGTATCTACCTTGAATCTGATGCTGATTTGTTGTTCGATGCGTAGGACTGAGTAGGGTTGGTCATCTGCATTTTCTATTGACACCTCGTGAATAAAGAGTTCATCATCACTGCACCTTACATCATTTGGGTCTGCTCTGTTTGACTCGATCGCATTGATAGATTTCTTTCCACTTCTGCATACTTTTGCGAAATGGTTCATTTTGTTGCACTTGCTGCAAATTTTCCCTTTTGTGGGACATTTGTGCATGGGTGAATAATCCCCACCACACAAATAGCAATCTTGTCTTCTTGCTATGTTGGGTCTGGCAGGTCCTTTGGATTGTTTGTTATACTGGACGAAGTCGATTTCCTGCTTGATTTGTATTTCGTGGTTGGATGTCGCTGCTGTTGACATCAACTTTAGTTGTGCCTGGGTTTCTGTGTGGGCTCGAGCAGTAGTGATTGCTTGGGGAAGAGTTAGTGTTGGTCCCATCTGCAGTAGTTTTTCACGTATCTTTGGTGACTTAACTCCACAGATAAGTCTATCTCGTACCATTTCATCACGGATTGCAGCACTGTACTCACAATCACGAACCAAAAGTTTTAGATCTGTCACATACTGTTCCACAGTTTCAATGTCGTTCTGATCCCGTTTGTGGAAAACATAACGTGAGAAGATTGGATTTGCAGATGGACTAAAGTATTCATCGAACTTTTGCGTATACACTGCAATACGGTTTTTTTCAGCCTCGGTGAGAGACCAGGTGCTGAAGATGTCCCGTCCTTTCTCACCAAGCCATATTAGTAAAAATGCACATTGAACAGTCTCTGTCTTTCCACTCAAGGGGCCTGCAAACATGAGTGTTACATGGCTTTTGAATCTATTCCAAGCTTCTTTGAGGTTGTCTGCTTCCCAATTAAGTTCAGGGTATGGGACAGTGGATTCCATTTTTCTGACACCATGTAGAAATTTCCGTCTTGTCAATTGTTAAGCAGTATATTAGAAACCCAGGTTACAACAATCTGCAAAGTAAAGCATAATATAAGCACAAGCGTAGCGTAGCAAAACATAAGCTAAAGCACATGCACAACATAGTAAGCAGGAGGATGTTACACTACACTAATAATTGGCAATTTTTTTGTTGTTCATATGTTTGATTTGGAACATACTCCTTGATGCCTTTTTATGTTTTTTACAAACATAATAAGTGCTTCAAGTACAAGTTTTTGAGCTCTTGAAAATGACCAAAGTATACTCAAATAGTTTTTGGGTATAAAAAAGCTTAAACCATTGGTCTCAAACTTACTGTTTCATTATTAATCCATTTTATTTACATTTTGTATAATCTATGAGCACTGATTTTCCACAATTAAGTTGGATTAATAAATTTTACAATGTTATGCTGTATTTCTTCTTCTTTGATGAAAAATTTTCAATTAAGGTACGTGTTTTCGGTCATTTTTGACAAAATAAGGTATGTTTTTCACTGCCAAAATTTGTTAGGTTAAGTAAGGTTAAAAAGTGCTTAAACTTGAACTAGCAAAATAAGCAATTATTATATTTGTAAAGAACATACAAAAAGGCATCAAGTGGTATATTCACTTTATTTGTAAATCAAAATATGAACAACAAGAAATTCCCCCCTAACATGCCTAATTTGCAAATATATAGCCCAAATTATATATTTCCAATGTTTTCTGCCACCTTTTACTTGTTTTTCCAGTTCTTGTTTTGCCACAGTTGCCTCAATTAACAGGTACTAGGGTTGAGGGATAGATTGGCAGAATCAATAGAAAATATCTAATTTCAGCTTCCATATTAGGAGGGTTGGGGCTAAAGTAGAGCAGGGCTGCATGTAGAAAGCTATAATTATTATGTAAATTACAAAGAATCATCTTTTTTTAACAGGTTTTCTTCTATAGGTCTACAGGTCCTTCTCTTGGCTTATACCACATCAAGCATTATATAACCAGAGAAGAATAAGTAGCAAAAAGCTATATATACATAAGCACATGTTATTTAACAATGACTTCTCTAGTGCTTAACTATGACCCCTTAGTAATATTAACAAGAAATGAGGGTAAAACTGGTGCAAACAGTCTTACTGGCTTTCATATAAAGTGAATATACCACTTGATGCCTTTTTTTATGCTCTTTACAAATATAATAATTGCTTCTACTGCAAATTCAGATTTAAGCACTTTTTCACCTCTTGACCTCTTCAAAATGACCTATAAATGGGGTCATTACAAATCTGTAATAGTTTAGAAACAAATTTGGGCTATATATTTGCACATCGGGGGGTGGGGGTAAAGCATAGCATATATTATATACATAAACTAACCATTGCTGTTTTTTTTTTAATGTGTTTATGCACATCAAATTTTAATGAGAAGAGAAATCACCAGTGCAACAGCACACACATAAAAAAAATTCCAGCAATGATTAGTTTACATATTTAATATATGCTATACTTTACCCCACCCCCTGATGTGCAAATATATAGCCCAAATTTGTTTCTAAACTATTACAGATTTGTAATGATCCCATATATAGGTCATTTTTAAGAGGTCAAAAAGTGCTAAATCTGAATTTGCAGTAAAAGCGATTATTATATTTGTAAACAGCATTAAAAAAGGCATCAAGTGGTATATTCACTCTATATGAAAGCCAGTAATACTGTTTGTACCAGTTTTACCCAATGGTAAAACTGGTACAAACATATATAGGTAATAGAAAAAGTGAAGTTTAGTGTAAATGACAATCAGGAACTGGATACTGGCTCAAGGTGGCCAAAAACAGGGCTATATAATTGGAGTTCAAAGAACGTGGTGATTTTTTAGTGAAAAAAAAAACACTTCCCTGGCTAATTTAGGACTTTGAATTAATTAGCTTACCAAACACACAAATTGTATTAGGTTAACCAGCTCTGAAATAATTGCTGAAAGTGTACTTGCCTGTAAAATTAGAAACAGGCCCGAAGTCCCAGCCTCTTCCTTGTCAGAACTTCAAATAGCATTAAAGCAATAATTACACGTGACGAATGTTGTTATTCCCGCAATTAATCTTGCCGTTTTTAGTGACACGTGGCCAGACAAGTATTTGTTCCTATCTTTTAGGGGTTAACCTCGATTAGTAAAAATTCCATTGGAGAAGTAAACAAAAGCACCCTTGATTCCAACAACGCCTGTTTTTTTTCTGTGAAAGAGGAAGGCGATTCATTTATTCCGCTCTAAATCTTCACGATATCATTTGGAGCAGAATAGATGATAAGCTTCCTAGGATATATCCACGTAAGTGTTGAAAGGAATGATTTGCTACACTTCATTTGGTAGCGGAAACCTGGAGAGAATGAGATAAGTGCAAGAGCCTTACATTTTACTAGCAAGAATTTGACTTCGATTAAATTTAATATTAAGAAATAAATTGCACTTTTATTCAATCATAGTCTAATTTTTCGTATGTAATTAAACAACAGCCAGAACTGGAAAAACATCACCCGGTTTTGTAAACTAAGGTTCTTTTTTTTGTTTCTTCGAAGGGCCCATCAGGAAACATCTAGTTACTATAGGAAAAATTGAAAAAGAATATTCGAAGAAAATGGCAAAATATACGAGCGATTTATCTACAAAAATGGGCGCTGTATGTCACACTAATTCCCCCCTCCCCCGAGTGGTTACACAATGGGGCACACATCTTGTGGGGTGTTCATCAAATACCAAATACAGAGAAATTATGCGAATACTGTATGAAATCATTGATGAAAATTAAGGGTGCACGAACAGAAAGTCTGATATTGTTGCAACATTATTAAATTTCCAGACCTTTTCCGTTAAAAGACTACCACTTAAACTCAGTTTGCCCAGGCGAATTCGAGTGCAGTAGCCGCTTTCATCCTACGTACATGATCGCGATGAATATTATCATTCTCGCAAATAAACGTAATGTCAAGTTAGGTTACTTCGATCCTTTAAATTATATTGCTGCTTTTAAAAATTGATTATGTGTTTTTTATGCACATTATTTAATCAACTAAACTATTTCTAGAACTAGATCACTAGTGGTAAAAATTTAACTGAATTACAACTGGAAAAAGTAGTGGTAGTCCTGTAAGAGGATATGGTACCTCAAATTAATTTTGCGAGCCTCAGCCTCAGCTGACCGTCACCAAGACAAAGGCCCCATTAGTATCTGTATTTTTGCCTTCAATTGCTTCAACAGAAGATGGATACCGTACTGTCCTTCAATACTATTTAACAGGTACAAGTGTCAAAAATAGATTTAAAAGACTGAAATTTAATTTGAGGTCAATAATTTAGAACATCAAATTTTGCTAAGAATCGTGATTGGGAAAGCGGGACTGCAGGGTGGGGCAACTAGGAGGGGCCTAGTTGCCCTCCAATTTTTTGGTCACTTAAAAGGGGCACTAGAACTTTTAAGTTCCGCTCGAATGAGCCCCCTCGCAACATTCTAGAGCCACCGGGTTGAAACGATGACCCCAGGAAAATAAAAACAAAAAACAAACACACAAATAAATGCGCATCCGTGGTCTTTCTTCTGGCAAAAAAAAAAAAATACAAAATTCCACATGTTGCGGATAGGAGCTTGAAACCTCTACATTAGAGTTCTCTGAGACGCTGAATCTGATGGTGATTTTCATTCAGAATATATGACTTTTATGGGGTGTTTCCCCTTTTTTCGAAAATCAGGCAAATTTTCTCAGGCTCGTAACTTTTGAATGGTAAAACTTGATGAAACTTATATATTTAAAATCAGCACAAAAACCCAATTCTTTTGAGTCGGGTCACTCCTTAATTACGTTACCACAAATGGTTTGATTGCATAAGAAAAACAAGCTTTTCAACTTAAAGTAAGGAGCAATTTATTACAAGGAGCAACATTAAAACTTAAAACGAAAAGAAATTACTACGTATATGACGGGGTTGTACCCTCCTCAGTACCTCGTTCTTTATGCTAAAGTTTGACTTTTTGTTCCAATTATTTAAGAATGACTCCTGATACACAAAGACTGTTTAGTAGAATTATAAGCTTTTTACAAATTCAAAAAAAACTTTATCGTAAAGAGCAAGGTACTAAGGAGGGTCAACCCCCTTACATACGTGATAATCTCTGTTCGTTTTAAATTTCAATGTTGTTCTTTAATTTCAGCTTAAAAAAACTGGTTCTTTTATGTAATTTCGTGGGGGAAATTTGATGAAATTTTGATATTTAGAAGGAACTCATGTCTCAGAGGTCTTATTTCAAATCCCGACCAGATCTTTTGACATTGGGGAAGTTGGAGGGGGAAACCGGAAATCTTGGAAAACGCTTATAAATGTCGTAGATACGTGATTGACGTAACCTGACTGGATCCGCTCTCTTTGGTGGAGTTTGGTGGTGGAGTTCAGTGCTTTGGTGAGTTTGGTGTTTCTGGACATGCTAGGACGATGAAAATTGGTAGGCGTGTCAGGGAGCTGTACAAATTGACTTGATAAAGTTTTTTCCCCAATTCAACCATCTGGGGGGCTAAAGGGAGAGGAAAAATCATAAAAATTGAGGTATTTTTAACTTATGAGTGGGTGATCGGATCTTAATGAATTTTGATATTTAGAAGGACCTCGTGACTCAGAGCTCTTATTTTAAATCCCGACCGGAATTAAGCCTCTGATTTTCCTTTCAAAGCAATCTATTGATTCTTAGAATTTTGCTAGAGCTCATACCATATGAGCTCTTGGCTCTTCCGACCTCTTCACAAGTGCCATATGAGCTCTTAGCTCTTGTTTTCCCAGGAGTCATCGTATCGACCAATTGGTCTTAGAATGTCGCAAGAGGGCTCATTCAAACGGAAATGAAAAGTGTTAGAGCCCTTGGTAAGTGAATAAAAAAATTAGGGTACACCTAGGCCCCCTCCCAGGCTCATTTTTTCCCAAATTCAATGGATCAAATTGAGATAGCCATTTTGTTCAGCATAATCGAAAACCACAATAAATATTTCTTTGGGGATGACTTATTCCCCCACAGTCCCCGGGGGAGTGGCTAAAAGTTACAAATTTTGATCAGTGTTCACATACAGTAATGGTTATTGGGAAGTGTACAGGCGTTTTCAGAGGGATTTTTGGTCTGGGAGGGGGTTGAGGGGAGGGGCTATTTGGGAGTCTCTTTCCTTGGAGGAATAGGCCATGGGGAAGAGAAATTCAATGAAGGGGGCGCAGGATTTTTTAGCATTATTATTAAAAAAAATGAAAAAATAAACATGAAAAAGTTTTTTCAACTGAAAGTAAGGAGCAGCATTAAAACTTAAAACGAACAGAGATTATTACGCATATGAGGGGTTCTTCCCCTCCCAAATACCTCTCTCTTTATGCTAAATTATTTTTAATTATTTCAACTATTTATTCTACGGGCTTCTGATTCAGGGGTCATTCTTAAAGAATTGGAACAAAACTTAAACTTTAGTGTAAAGAGCGAGGTATTAACAAGGGGACAAACCCCCTCATATACATAATATATATACATAAAATATAAGAATATAGAAGTTGGTTGCGTCAGTTAATTCTTAAGTTACGGATATTTTTTACTAATAAAAAGGGTCGTTAATAATTTAAAGTTCTAGTTGCCTTTTTAAGTAACCAAAAAATTGGAGGGCAACTAGGTCTCCTCCCCCGCCCCTTATTTTTCAAAATCGTCTGATCAGAACTAAGAGAAAGCCATCTAGCCAACAAAAGAATTAATATATAAATTTCATTTTAATAATTTATGTGCGGAGAGCCAAAATCAAACATGCATTAATTCAAAAACGTTCAGAAATTAAATAAAAAAAAACTAGTTTTTTTTAACTGAAAGTAAGGTTTTAACCACCTATTTTCCGAAATAAGGCAAATTTTCTCAGGCTCGTAACTTTTGATGACAAAGACTAAATTTGATGAAACTTATATATTAAAATCAGCATGAAAATTCGATTCTTTTTTTATGTATCTTTTACTATTAAAATTCCGTCTTTTAGAGATTCGTTTACTATTGAGCCGGGTCACTACTTACTACAGTTCGTTACCACGAACTGTTTGATAATAGAGATTGTGTTTCTGCAAATTTTCGTTTTCTAACATTTTTGGGGATAAAACTTTCGAGTAAACTTCTCAGAAACCCAATCGATTTAAAATTATTGAATAATAGTATAGAGAGCTTCACTGTAATAGTGGCAGCAATGCCGCAACGTGGCACATTCGTCTTAAATATACACGATGTCTATACAAAAAAAATGGTTGTAATAGATGATTATTTTAAAACTTCATTTAACTAATTTGATTCATTTGAGATTTGATAGAATTATGTAAAGTGGTGTAGAATTGTTTTTATGGAGGAGAGCCAGTGGATCTTTGTACAAATGGAGGCGGTGCACCTGAAGCCTCAAAAAATGTGTTTTATGCTTCAACTTTTTTAACTCTCCGTGAACCTTTAGATGAATAAAGATGAAGGTTTTGCAGGGGGGGGGGTGGTCTTGAATCTCTTTTCATTCCAAGGAATATTTTTGGACTGAGTCTGCAGTATCGGTGCTGTGGAGTGATAGTACCCATCTGATTGCAGAAACATTTTTTATGCGTAACATAAAAGATTACAATCATATGCATACCGGCACTAAAGGGAGTGATAGGGGGGAGCGCATAATGAGCACATCCATACAATTTTCCAGGGCTGTAAATGATGACAAAGTGCTCCGAAAATTTTTTGTTTTTTCCAAAATTCGAAATGTTTCTTTTTTTCTATGTAGCCTATATACATCTTTAATGTCGTCTTGTCTCCTGGGGGGCACTGAACCTTGCCGGCGTTTCTTGGGGATTTTTCTGTGAAATGATTTGTTCGAAGCTTCCCTTGAAAAACGTAGAATGACAACCCTATGATTTATTTTAAATTTCAAACCCTCCGTTCGCTTCATTATGAAAAAAATTTAAGGGGTTTTTATTTTCAGGGATGACTATCAGTTTCGAAGCATTTTTACACGAATGCGAAACCTTATTGTAAAAAAGAGGGGTCGAAGAAAGGAGTGGTATTCTCCTTCATACTTAAGAGAGCCTTGGATCAAACAGATGGAAGTAAAGAGCGGCCCTTGTAAAAAGAACCCAAAATTCTAAAAACGAAGATTAAATAACGATATGTGTAGCCACAAAATCTAGTAGTTATAATGGTTCGAAATATGCAAAGCTTATTTATTTTAAAGTTGCTCACCAAAACCTCTTAACAAATCAAGATGCGTATAATTTTAGAGAAAAGAATCAAACTTACCCAAAGGAGAAGGCCTAAGAAAAATTTATTCAATGAAATTGAACATGTAAGAGAACCCTAAAGCGTCTGCGAAAACATGAGATATGATATTTTTTGGGGGGGGGGTCACGCATGCGTGTTTGCTTAATCCTGGGGGTTGATCCTGTCAAGCCAGTGGTCGTAGATAACTGAAAGATGATTTATTCGAATAAAACTTTAAAGACCTAGTGTAATTTTAAGTAGCAAAATAGACCACTCCACAAAAAAGTGCTAATATTTTGGCCGGAAACAGAAATTTTGCCCCGAAGAGGGTTTCAATGTTATCGAGATAAATTTCGATATATATATATATATATATATATATATATATATATATATATATATATATATATATATATATATATATATATATATATATATATATATATATATATATGGATGAATAAATGAATGTATTTTGTAACCCATCAATAACACCAAGGCCCAAAAAAACAAAAATTTGCAGTTGCAGTTACTATAAATGATGATTCTTTGGAACCTACACATGAACTATCAAACGTGATAAGATGTGACAATCGACAACCTGTACCATCAATTGCAACAACACCAATACGGGCAGCTAAAGCACAGAAAATGAAGAGCAAAGATACGGGCAGCTAGAGAATTGTGAAAACGACAATTAGAGCGTGTTAAAAATGAAATGAAGAACAAATACACATGCGGTTAGAAGAAAAGCGGCGGCGTGTGAAAACTGAAAATGAGCAGCCAAGACGCAAGCAGTTGGAAGATATGCGACACTGAGCATGTGAGCGAGACGCAAATGAAAATGAAGAACAAATACACACGCGGTTAGAAGAACAGTGGCGGCGTGTCAAAAATGAAAATGAAGAGCAAAGACACACGCAGTTAGAAGACATGCGACACCGAGCATGTGAGCAAGTCAAAAATAAAAATGAAAAGCAAAGACACGAGCGGGTAGAAGACATGCGACACCAAACATGCGAGCAAGTCAATGAAAATCAACCTGGACAGCGGGAATCAAAACGTATCAAAATTGAAAATGATAGCGATGGTGATTGGATTTGGGATTTCGACATGGATAAGGTCATCAATGCCTATCATACCTTTGTTAAAAAACAAAGGTTCGGCGATATATATTTCATAATGATGAAATGCAAGCCGAGGTAAAATGAACCAAATAAATTGAAAATGATACCGACCATTATTAGGTTTTGGACTTTGAAATGGATAAGGTCATCAATGCCTACCATGCTTTTGAAATCAAAAACCTGGACTAGGTAAATCGTTGGAAGAAAAAGAAGTTTTTGTCATAGCACCTGAACAATTCGAAGAAAGAAAGGTTCAGCGTTATGTATTTCATAGAGCATGTGAGCAAGTCAAAAATGAAAATGAAAAGCAAAGACACATTCGGTTAGAAGACATGGGACACCAAACATGTGAGCGAGTCAGTGAAAATCAACCTGGACAGCGATAATCAAAACGTGCCAAAATTGGTAAAGATAGCGATGATGATTTGGTTGGGATTTTGACATGCATAAGCCCATCAATGCCTACCATACCTTTGTTAAAAAAAAGGTTCGGCGATTCATAATGACAAAAGACAAGCCGAGGTAAAACGAACCAAACAAACTGAGAATGGTAGCGATGATTATTAGGTTTTGGATTTTGACATGGATAAGGCCATCAATGCCTACCATACATTTGAAGGTAGGCAAGTGCACCAAAGAGCTTTTTTTCTCATTGTTAATTAATACGTGTTAAATTAAATCAATGTTTGTCTCCTTTTAATCCACTCTTTTTAAGTGTATAAACAACCAATTGGCTCAATTAATTTCAATCGAAGCTATTGATAGTTAAACATCGAAGCACAAAAGCCACTATAGCCTTTTAGGGTGGTATAAAAGACTCGTTACGGGATTTATCGACTAAATTGCAACAATTTTCTTGATATAAAACAATCGTGATATTTAATTTAGTTTTGCTGTTAAAAAAAATATTTTCTTCAATGTTTTTTTTTACATTCATCCCTTTCAAATTAATAGAAATAAAAAGTAGCTGACTAAATAAAATATCAATTTAAGAAATCTATTTAGTTTTCAACGCGCAATAACGGAGCTCTAGTCTTTTTTGAGGAGGGGGGGGGGGAGAACAACAGTAATGCCGTTATGTATATAATTTTTTTTTAAATTTTACTTCCTTGTTTATTTAATGTCTGTTGTTTTAGGTTTCAGTTCTCCAGTCACAGTAATTTCTGCTTTTTTCTGGTTATACATCTTACGAAAGCTAGTTCCTACTCGTTTTTAGTTTCAAATTCATACTTTTTCATGGAAAAAGTCTTTTTTTTTTATTTAATATAAAAAAGCGTTAAAAACAGACCTTGCTTCATAACATAGGTGTACAAAGACTTTACTAACACGTATTTCTTACAGAGAGGAAATGTAAAATCACAAAATAAACCACAATTATGATTCCTTAGGATCACAATTTACGGACCCATAGCTGGTTAGTTTCCTTCCATTGCGGATGCATTGGCAAAACAGGTCAACAAGCTAATCTTATTAATTCAATTTAACATTGTCAAGAGTTCTGCTCTCGAATGCTGAATAAATCAAAGAAAGATGCAAAGATAACACTTCAAAGGTAAATATGATAATTCCATTTTGACAAGCTTGTACAGTAGAAAATATTAATTTTTCCAGGTTGTTTCTTCTTCCTTTTCATTGTCATAACAAACATCAAGATTTTCCAAAGGTTATCATTCGTGACTACACACAGGCACGTATATAGGAGAGGCGCACAGGGTGCAGCTCTGAACTTTAAGTGATAATAATTTTCTTAATTATTCCTGAATATTCCCACAGATATTCATAAATATCCAATAGTTTTGTTTAATTCGCCTGTTTAGATGACTCCCCTTCCTCCTAAAATGTATTCCCTCCCAAGACAAATTTCAGCTTATGGGGCTGATTAGGTCCTGTAAATATGTCTATTTTGTTCTGTATTAACACAGACTCTATTTAAATCTTCAAATTCATTTCCCGAAGTGTGTTAGTAAGAAATAGAGCTATTGCACAAGATCTTGAAAGTTATACAGATAAAGGGAGCTTTTCGGGCACGGCCTCTCTGTAAAGATGTTATCATTTTAACGGTTTTTCCAATCTTTTGAAATCATAAGTAGGCTATACAATTTTCCCAGTTAACTGTTCTTTTCTATTTTACCCCCTTTCCAGTTCCCAAAGTGGATTCCTTAGTATGCTCTTGGTAAATTTTATGTCTCTTAATTTCCATGATAGTACGCTTTAGGTGTTCCGTCTAGTTTTCTCTCTCTCTCTCTCTCTCTCTCTCTCTCTCTCTTTCTTTCTTTCTTTCTTTCTTTGGTTGATAAAGGCTTCCAGACTTGAAGCCACTAGAAGACCCCTTACTATAAAATTATCATGGTTTTCCCCCTAATTGCAGGTAGTTATCTTATATACACCTTGTTATTCGCTATTTTGTGAATTTGACTCGTCTGGCAGAATTTTTAAGCACCATATGGCTTTTATAGACAGGATATCCCTGCCCCCTCATACTACTCCCTTCAAAACGATCTGTGTGTGCTGAAAGTTTACCTGCATTATAGGACTACCTCTTATCCTTAGTTATATAAAAATTAATCTTCTACCTTTTCACTCTAAGTACTCTAGAAGTACTTTTTGTAACAAGAAGAATGGGAAAAAAATGGATGTTTAAAGTCTAATAAATTCCACACTAATTTCCGATATAATTCTACCCGAAAATTACATTCAAGTAAAAAAAATAATACATATATACAGATAAATATGATTCTTTTCCTTCAACATGAGTATCAGCAATTATGAGATTACAGATAACTTACATGGTATAACCAGTCCCATTAACCAGTTTCTTTGTCGTTTCAATTTGATTCTATGATTTCAATTAAATAAAAAAAGTTTGAAAGCAAGGAGCGACATTAAAACGAATCTTTCGCTTTGCATGCTAAGATGAATACAAGTTGAATCCTGACGAGCTGCCGCCACTTATCATTAACGATGGTTAACTATACGTGGAAAAAGAAATCTAAAGGACACCGAGTTTTGTACATACAGATTTTATTTATAAACAAAGTCACAAACTTTTTAAAAGTGTTTCACTCTTAGAGTACTAAAATTTATATTATACAGGTAGGAAAGAGTATTTTCAACTGAAAAGTCGTTCAATCTGGGATGGTTACCATAAATGCTAAGAAATTCATAAGAAATGATTTATCAAAATGATAAATCTTTTACTCGCTTCCGATTTTGAATAATAGATTTTCCACTTTGCTCAAGAAATTTTTAATATGAGGCGTGAAGGAAGCTTACGGTAGACCAAGAGGATCAAGAAATTCAAAATTTTTGATTGTTTGAAATATGCATAGCCAGTGCCCCGTCTTGGCAGTTGATGGGCTACTATTAACAATGATAAGGGTATTGTTAATACTTAAATATGATCTTGAATATGAATATGGTCGAGGAAATCCTAGGGTGTGCAATAGGATTTGTATTTGTAAATGTAAGAATCGAAACTGAATACATTGATCATTTGATATGTGTTCATGGTGCCAAGTCTAATAGAACACTGCCATCAGGGGTAATTTTCCAATAGGTTTCAAATTGTTGTAGTGAGATTAATGCTATAATCTCCTCCATCGTTTTTGCAAAGTTAAACTCTAAATATGATTTGCCCGTTTGTACGATACTCATATCTTTAGCTCGAGACAAATCCAATACAATGATGCTATTAGTTTTTGCAAACATTTCATTGGTTATACCATTTTCAAATAATTGTAAATCTCGATCTAGGGATTGCGTTGTCAATTCATATAAGGTCCTGTAGGGTTTATCAAAGGACAAATTCCAGCGGAATTCCATTTACATTAGATTCAATTTATTTATTTAAGAATTAACGACGCTTCTTGACTACTAAGGTCCCTGCGTCGGCCCTGCAGTGCATTCCTGCAGCGTGATTCGATCTCTGGGTCCCGTATTACCAAGCTAAGGTCAAATCCACTGCGCCACCACAGGACACTTTAGATACAAGAGATGATGTTCCAAACATTTCAAATTTATGTGGAGAATTTGTCCATGATTCTCTGGTCCTAGCACTTTTTATAAAGGCCAAAGCAAGATTTGAAGGAATTTCACCATTGATAAATGACAAATCGGTGTACGTACGTGAATCCATAGCAAAATGTCGTTAATTCGTGATTGTGTGCGGAACCAGCAGCTGGATATTATTTTCACTAGCCCTTAAATTTTGAACTGTCACAGTAATAAGTTTTTTCTTAATAGTAACATATTTTTTTTGTCAATACTAACAAATTTTTTTCATAATACAAAAAAGTTTTTCGATAATAGTGACAACATTTTTCTTAGTACCAAAAAGTGTTTCTAATAATAACTAAGTTTTACTTAGTACTAACATATTTTTTCTTAGTGGTAACAAGTTTTTCTTAATACTAACTTATTTTTTCTAATAGTAACGAGTTATAGTAACATTTTATTCTTGATAAAAATATTTTCCTTGATAGTAACAAGTTTTTTTCTTAGTATTAACAAGCTTGTTTTAAGATTGGCAAGTTTTTCGATAATCGCACAAGTTTTTCTTAATGGTAGTAAGTTTTTCTTAATACTAACATATTTTTTCTAATAGAAACGAGTAATTTCTTAAACGAGACCATTTTGTTCTTGATAAATACATTTTTTTTATTAGTAACAAGATTTTTTCTTATCTGTAACAAGCTTTTTGTTAATACTAACAAGTTTTTTTCCAAATAGTAACAAGTTTTTTTTAATACTAGCAATTTCTTCGTAATAGTAATAAGTACTATTTAATACTAACAAGTTTTCTGTTAATAGAAATAAGTTTTTTCTTAATAGTAACTGGTCTTTTATTAATACCAACAATTTCCGAATAGTGACAAGTTTTTTTCTTAATAGTATCATGTGTCCTCTTAATAATAAGGTTTTTCTTTGTAGTAGCTAGGTTTATCTTAATAGCAACAAGTTTTGCTTGATAGTAACAAGCTTTTTCTGAATAATAACAACTTTTTTTAATAGCAACATGTTTTTCTTAATACTGACAATTCTTGTTTTAGGCTCGCAAGTTTTTCGATAATGGTGAATTTTTTTAATGGTAACAAGTTTTTCGCAACTCTAACAAATTTTTTTCTAATAGTGACGAGTAATAATAACATTTTATTCTTGATAAAAACATTTTCTTGGTAAAAACATAAATATACCTGCCGATTTTTAGCAAAGCTTCCTTCACCAACGATCACCTAGAACTGATTCAAAACAATGTTTATACAAATCTGAAAAAAACCACCCTTGCCAAATTACATGCCTTATTTGCATAACAACCAACAGTAAAAATAAATCCCAATTCACTTTCATGCAAAACCTTCCAAGAACTTTTTTCACCCTACCCACCTGTAACAACCTGCTTGAGTTGAAACTTACCCTAAATTAAAAAAAAATATAAAAAGAGAAAAATACATCCAACCAGTTACATAAAAATATCATTCAAAATTTCTTTGTAACTTTTATTATGTTTAAACAGTTCATTTTACTGAAAACTAAGTTTTTCAAAATTGCTAAGCAAGTTTATTGGCGGAAATACTACCCCCTATAGGAATTCCAATAATTTGCTTATACAGATTACTATTAAACTTTATAAAATTATTAAATAGAACAAATTCTATTAAATCTTAGATCATGTCCAAGCTATAGCATTTGAACTAGTAGTACTATTTAAAAAGCTAGTCCAACTAGCCTTCTTATTATAAACGCTAATTTAAAATAAAACAAATTAGACAAAGAAAATCTTTCTTAATAATCTTTTCAATTCCCAAAAAGTAAATTAATTGGTAGATTTGTGTATAATATTATAGAATCAAATGTATCCACTCCATGGGCTGAAACTATAGCCAGAGAATCTATCATTTGCAATGATATATTGACATTTCAATATAGATTAAAATTAAAAAGTTTTTAAATCCCGAGCAATATGCCTTAAATTTATTTATGATTTCCCCTATGATTCATGACAGGTCATTTGCCGCAATTCTAGTTATGTCTTCGATAAAACATCACAGTAGAGTCTCTGACAAATTATTGCAAAATAATTTTTAGCTTTATCACTAGATACAGTTGCAAAGTCGTTCTCCAAATTGGTGATTATTTGAAATCTTTTTAAGATTAGAATGTTTCTTGATAATAGTAAGTTTTTTTCTTAATGGTACCAACTTTTCTTAATAGTAACAAGCGTTTTTCTTATCAGTAACAGGCTTTTTTAAGATTAACAAGTTTTTCCATAATAGTAAAAGTTCTTCTTAATGGTAACAAGTTTTTCATAGTAATAACAAATTTTTTTAATAATAACGAGTAATAATAAAATTTTGTTCTTGATAAAAACATTTTAGTAACAAGTTTGCCTATTAATGGCAACATGTTTTTCTTAATACTAACAAACTTCTTCTAATAGTAACGAGTAATAATAACATTTTTTTGTGATAAAATATTTTTCTTAATAGCAACAATTTTTTATTAACACTAATAATTTTTATCATAATGCTAACATTTTTTTAATATTAACAAGTTTTTTATGGCACTTGGTATTTACCAAGTAACATTATAACGATCCCAAATTCTGTCTGTTTTTGTGTCTGTCGGTCTTGGTTTTGCTAGTTTAGGCACTTCCAGATAAGCTAGGACGATGAAATTTGGCAGGCGTATCAGGGACCAAATCAGATTAAATTAGAAATAGTCGTTTCTCCGATTCGACCATATGGGGGGGGGACGGATAATTCGAAAAAATTAGAAAAAATGAGGTATTTTTAACTTACGATCGGGCGATTGGATCTTAATAAAATTTGATAATTAGAATGATATCGTGTCTCAGAGCTCTTTTTTAAATTCTTACCGGATCCTATGACATTGGGGGGAGTTGGAGGGGGAAACCTAAAATCTTGGCAAACGCTCAGAGTGGAGGGATCGGGATGAAACTTGGTGACAAATAAGTACAAGTCCTAGATACGTGATTGACATGACTGGAATGGTTCCGCTCTTTTTGGGGAAGTTGAGGGGGGAGGGTTAATTCTGGAAAATTAGAAAAAGTGAGGTATTTTTAACTTACGAAGGAGTTATCGAATCTTAATGAAACTTTATATTTAGAAGAACCTCGTGACACAGATCGCTTATTTTAAATCCCGACTGGATCCAGTTTCATTGAGGGGAGTTGGGGAAAGTGGAAATCTTGGAAAACGCTTAGTGGAGATATCAGGAGGAAACTTGGTGGGAAGAATAAGCACAAATCCAAGATACATGACTGACATAACCGGACCAGATCGCCTCTCTTTAGGGGAGCTAGGGGGAGGGGGTAATTCGAAAAAAAATAGAAAAAATGAGGTATTTGTAAAAATGATCAGATCTTCCATGAAATCTGATATTTAGAAGGATCTTGTGCTTCAGAGCCCTAATTTAAAATCCCGAGCAGATCCTGTGACACTGGGGGGACTTGGAGGGGGAAACCGTAAACCTTGGAAAATGTAAAAATTGAGATATCTTTATCTTACGAATGGGTGATCGGGTCTTAATGAAACTTGATATATAGAAAGCTTTTATGTCTGAGATGCTCTATTTTCAATTCGAATCAGATCTGGGGACACAGGGGGTTGGAGGTGGAAACAGAAATCTTGGAAAATGCTAAGAGTGGAGAGATCGGTATGAAATTTGATGGGAAGAATAACCACAAGTTCTAGATACGTGATTTACATAATTGGATCGGATCCACTCTCTTTGGAGGAGTTGGGGGGAGGCGTTCAGTGCTTTTAGCGAGTTCGGGGCTTCTGGACATGCTAGGATGATGAATATTGTAGGCATGTGAGGGACCTGCACAAATTGACTTGATAACAGTCGTTTCTCAGATTCGACCATCTTGGGGACTGGAGGGAGAGGAAAAAATAAAAAAACGAGCTACTTTTAACTGACGAATTGGTGATCGGATCTTAAGGAAATTTGATGTTTAGAAGGACCTCGTGTCTCAGAGCTCTTATTTTAAATCCAACCGTTTCCGGTGATATTTGGGGAGCTGGGGGGGACGGGAAATTTTGGAAAACGCAGAGTGGAGAGATCGGGATGAAACTTGGAGGGAAGAATAAGCACAAGTCCTAGATACTTGATTGATATAACCAGACTGAATCTGCTCTCTTTGGGGGAGTTTAGGGGGTATTATTTCGGAAAAATGAGAAAATTGAGGTATTTTTAACTTAAGAACGGGTGACCGGATCTTAATGAAATTTGATATTTAGAAGGAACTCGTGTCTCAAAGCTCTTGTTTTAAATTCCGACCAGATCTGTTGACGTTGGGGGGAGTTGGAGGGGGAATCTTGGAAAGCGCTTAGAGTGGAGAGATCGGGATGGAATTTGGTGGGTAGAATAAGGAAATGTCGTAGATACGTTATACTTGTAACTGGACTGGATCCACTCTCTTTGGGGGAGTTACGGGTCCAGTGCTTTTCGCGAGTTCGGTGCTGCTGGACATGCTAGGACGATGAAAATTTGCAGGCGTGTCAGGGACCTGGACAAATCGACTTTATAAAGTTGTTTTCCCCGATTCGACCATCGGGGGGGCTGAAGGGAAAGGAAAAATTAGAAAAAGTGAAGTATTTTTAACTTACGAGTGGGTGATTGGATTTTAATGAATTTTGATATCTAGAAGGACCTCGTGTCTCAGAGCTCTTATTTTAAGTCCCGACCGGCATTAAGCCTCTGATTTTCCTTTTAAATCAATCTATTGATTCTTAGAATTTTTCTAGAGCTCATGCCATATGAGCTCTTGGCTCTTGGCTCTTCCGACCTCGTCACTAATGCCATATGATCTCTTAACTCTTGTTTTTAACTGCAACAAGTTTTTTCTGAATACTAAAAAAAAATTTCTTAATACAAAAAAGTTGTTTCATATTAGTAACAAGTTTTTTCTTAAGTATAACTTTTTCTTAAAAGCAACACATTTTTTTGTAATACTAATAAGTTTTTTTTAATAGTAACAAGTCTTTGTTAATACAAACAACTTTCAAATTTATCAAAATTATCTTCAAAGTCCTCTTTTGGTGGAAGAGCGGGTTCTATTGGCAGCAATTTGTTTTTCTAACCGTTACTAGAGAATAGTATTTACAAGTCCCGCGATTATTGGCAGTAAAAATGAAAAGAAACTACCATCCGCTTGAACAAGCCGTTTTCTTTTAAAATCTTTTCTTTCCTGTTTGCAGGCTAGGGTACGTACAAGTGACCACTGTTGCTTTGTCCGTTGCCAAACTACTCCTAGCAGTTGAATATAGCCTTCAGTTAATTTTAAGCAAAGCTCAGAATTTAAGCAAAGCTCATTTTACCTTACAAAGGTAGTATTTGCTTTGAATGCAAAAAGACTCCTTTTTGCCCAAATATTTAATAGTATGCATTACGTTGGCCACACACACAGGGAACTAATACTACATCTAACAGCGTGCTATAGTTATGGTTTAATCCCAATATAACTGCTAATGAAAATTTTTAAGCCAGTTTGTACCGGGCTATTCAGGGTCATTTACAGTTAGTTTAACACCGGATGTTCGCTGGAAGCTAAACTTTTTAGGTTACTGTTAGTGGAATTAAGAGTTTAACCCACACAGCTGTTTATAGAATTTTAATCTTCTGGTAGAATAGTGAAAGGAACATTGAAATAGCGGACGAGAAAAGTATATATTTTTAACGTGATAAACGAGATAAATTTATCGGCGATAAAACTTCTTATATGGGAGAAGTGGGGTTTTTAGGTGTTTATTCAATATAGAGTGTTATAGTTGGTTAAATTTGGGAATGTGCACAAAATTTTTTGGTTGGGGAGCAGGTATATAGATAGAGGCTTACCTGTTGGTATCTTTGATACATATTTCTAAAACCTAGTCGTACGTTCAAAATCTAATACAAGACTAATTGGAATTCCTTTCTAGTACCCGTTTTTATATCCCCATGGAAAAATAGAAAATTACTCTGTTCCCGCAGGAATAATAGCGGATCATGTGGCGTTTCTTCATGGGAATAACGGTACGCCTTATGTTTACCAACCTTATGTTTACCTTTTTTCCATGAAAATTCAGTAGATATTTAAGCTCTAACGGTTCTGCCCATAGAAAATGGTGGAAAAAACCCTTGTTTGCTGGCACAAAATGGCCGTGTCTGTGTAAATTATGAAAATATTGGGTGATGAACAGTTGGGACCATGCCCTTACTTGAGGAGGCCCCTGAAGGTTTTTTCCTAGCCCTCATAGTTTTTAAATGAAAAACACTCTATTTGGTAACAACCAAAGAAATCTTGATTCGACGGGTCCCCTGAAGGTTTTTTAAAGAATCAAAGAAACTATTACGTAACAACCAAAGAAATTCTGATTTGACGGGTTCCCTGGTGGTTTTTCCCTGCACCATGAGGGTTTTAAATGATCAAAGAAAAAACATTTCCTATTGCGTAATTAACACCTGCATCTCAAAGAAAACATTCCCTATTACGTAACATGCACCTGTGTCTTGCCCTGAGATGGTTGCCGTTATACTTTTTCTTCATCTTAAATCATTAAAGGAAGAAAAGAGTAGTGTTTATGAGGCTTCTCAAAGTTCCTATGCCGTGACTACTGCCCTGGATGCATGAGTAGGCTCACAGGGTCGCTTATTCCAAAAGTAATGCATGATTTTATTGTGCGTTGATATTCGCTTGCTTTACTTGTGTAGTTAGCGGAGGATAAACATTTAAGATCAAGAGTCGCCGTAGTCCATATTTTTCAGGTTGTTCAGCGTTTGGTCGAATGGTTCTTGGTTAACGAACTGCAAAAGTTTCAATTCAGAAAATCTGGGTCAAGGGGGTAAAATGAACATTTGCAAATCTAGGGGTGCAATTTTGTTGTTTTTACTTTGTTTTTAAAAGAAATACCGAAATGTTTTCAGTGAGAATACCCAATAAAAGCATTTTTCAACGAAAATGCTAAAAAATGTATCTTAAAAGTGCAGGGGGGGGGGGTCTAAATCTAAACACGAAGTTTTGAATACCATTTATGAAACAACAAAATCTATTATTCATACTGATTCTGAATGCTGTAAAATTTCTTAATTTTAAGGTACTCATCATTGTTATTAGCAAATGAAAATTTGGGTAACTCTAGGGGGTGTCAGGGGGCTGACACCCCCTCGCCTTCTGAAGACTAGAATATGACTTTCACTTTACTGAAGACAAAATACATTTCAAATGTTTTCACTTTTTAACTTCAATAAATCAAAAACTATTAAGGGTTTAAGGAATTAATATCAGTATATGTATATTAAACTGTAAATCCAGATTCATTTGTTTTTTTCTTTTTCTGTAAAGTGCAAATTATGTTCTGGTCTTGAGAAGGGCGTCCTCTTAGATGACAAAAAATCACTAGATATTTGAAAAAATCAGTTGACTAGGAATCACTAGAAATATAATACTCTTTATCAGTGTAATTCATAATTGTTTTGTTTCTTTACCATGTTCTATACAGGCGAACCTATGGAAGGGCGTACAATAATCTGGTTTTTCCTCCCCTAGATGTGGAAAAACACCTTCAGATTGATGTTTTGTTTTTCCTCAAGCGAAAATTATCCGATAAATTTAGAAAAATGCCTTTTCGCCTCTTTATGTAGAGAATAGAACAAAATCCTTGCTTGCTCCCTGTATGTATGAAAATTGTATGAAAATTAGTTGTCGGTGATCTAGTCGAAATATTTGCTTTTCATTTTTAATTTCTTTTCTTGTCGATTCAAAACCCCAGTTTTTTTCCCAAAATGTATAGAATTTTTTTTTTTTACTCTAGTTGAGCTAGTATAGTTCTTGGGATACCAGCGAAAATTTTAAAAATGACCTTTTTATATTTTCATGGAAAAAATTTGTCTCGCCCTAAACAAATTTAGATAAGCATAAGTCTTATTCCTTCTTTAATAGAAAAAAAGAACACATCCAAGAAATGAAGTTTAAACCTAATGAATCCTAATAAAATATACCAAGATATGATAAAAATATAACACTTTAGTTTATATAATAATATATAGCCCAAATTATACCAAGTCCAACGCATTCTGTCACCTTTTAACCGGTCTTCCGTACATTCTCATTATTATCTTTAGCATATTATTGTTAGCATACTTTCATCCCTAGACCTATCCTAAGGGGATACAGGGCTCATGTTAAACCTAAAGATATAGTTTTGAAACCTTTCAACTATGCTAAACAAAATGGATGTTAAACTTTTTATTGAACAAATTTGGGGGAAAAGAGACGTCGGAAGGAAGGGGGGAAGCTAGTAGCCGTCCAATATATTTTTTTTCAAATGTGAGGGATAATATAAATTTTAATTTTCTTTCAAATGAGGGCCATTGGTTTGATACGATCACCCCCGGAAAAAAGCAATTAATTAAAACGCATCTGTGGTTTTTCGGCAAAAAAAAAATTTGCAGAATGGGGCTTTAAGCATCTACAATAGGGTTCTCTGTTGCGCCGAATCTAATGGCATGGTTTTAATTAAAATCCTTTGACTTTTAGGGTTTTTTTCCTCCCTTTTTTGAAAATCAGCCAAATTTTCGTAGTTTCGTAGCCTTTTATGAGTAAAACTAAGCTCAATGAATCTTATATACTTGGAATCAACATAATAACCCTATGATATGTCGATTGATATCAAAACTCTGTTTCTTAGAGTTTTGGTAACTTTTGAGCCGTGTCGCTCCATTCTTGCAGTACATCACAGTACCCCCCCCCCACTCCCATTGTTTCCCCAACGCTTCCAATCAAAAATTTGAGATAGTCATTTTATTCCAAACAGTCTAAATATCATATAATGAGGCTTTTGGGGTTGAAATAAACCCCAGAGCCTAGGGGCAAGGGTTGTAAGTTATGTCCAGGTTTTTTAAAGGTTTTTATGGAAGGGATGGTTGTATAAACTTTCGAGACGGCTCATTTGGTTAAAAGTTGGAATTTCTAGTTCCCTTTTAAGAGTCAAAAGTGATGGAGGGCAGCTGGCCCTCCCTTCTGACAACCCCTTTTCGCCAAACGAAGCTGATTAAAATTTTGAGGTACCGATTTTGCTCAGTATCGTCCAAAGAACTAAAACAATGCTTCTAGGGTTGACGCAACCCCCAGTACCCTGGGTTCAGGGTTGTAAGTCACGGCCTGGGGTCATATAAGGTTTTATAGAGTGGGTGGTCGCATAAACTTCAGATGGGGCTCATTTGATTTGAAATTGGAAATTATAGTGCCCTTTTTAATAGTCAAAGTGATTTGAGAGACCCCCCCACGCCCATCATTTCCCATTACAAACATCCAAACAAAGTTTTGAGGCATCAATTTTTATGGCACTTGGTATCAAACAGTTCGTGGTAACGAACTGTAGTAAGGAGCGACCCGGCTCAATAGTAACCAAAACTCTAAAAAATTGAATTTTGATATCAATAGCTACATCAAAATAATTGCATTTTAATCCTGATTTTAAATATATAAGTTTCATCAGGTTTAGTCTTACCCATCAAAAGTTACGAGCCTGAGAAAATTTGCATCAATTAAGAAAATAGGGGGAAACACCCCCTAAAAGTCGTAGAATCTTAACGAAAATGACACCATCAGATTCAGCGTAGCAGAGAACCCTATTGTAGAAGTTTCAAGCTCCTATCTACAAAATGTGGAATTTTGTATTTTTTGCCAGAAGACAAATCACGGGTGCGTGTTTATTTGTTTGTTTTTTTTTGTTTTTTTTCCAGGGGTCATCGTATCGACCAAGTGGTCCTAGAATATCACAAGAGGGCTCATTCTAACGGAAATGAAAAGTTCTAGTGCCCTTTTTAAGTGACCAAAAAAAATGGAGGTCATCTAGGCCCCCTCCCACGCTCATTTGTTCCCAAAGTCAACGGATCAAAATTTTGAGATAGCCATTTTGTTCAGCATAGTCGAAAACCATAATAACTATGTCTTTGGAGATGACTTACTTCCCCACAGTCCCTGGGGAGGCAAGTTACAAACTTTGACCAGTGTGTACATATAGTAATGGTTATTGCGAAGTAATATAGTAATTATATATATAGTAATGGCAAAATAAAAGTAATTTTATTTTGTTTGGGTGTGGGGTTGAGGGGAGGGGGCTATGTTGGAGGATCATTCCTTGGAGAAACCTGTCATGGGGGAAGAAAAATTCAATGAAAAGGGCGCAGGATTTTCCATTATTACTATAAGAAAACAATGAAAAATAAACATGAAAACGTTTTTTTCAAATGAAAGGAAGAAGTAGCATTGAAACTTAAAACGAACAGAGATTATTACGCATATGAGGGGTTCTTAAAATACTTTAGCATAAAGAGCGAGGTATTTAGGAGGAGATAAATACCTCGCTCTTTATGCTAAAGTATTTTTAGTAATTTCAACTATTTATTCTACGGCCTTTCTGATTCAGGGGTCATTCTTAAAGAATTGGGACAAAACTTACGATGTAGTGTAAAGAGCGAGGTATTAACGAGGGTACAAACTCCCTCGTATACATAATAAAAATATAAGATTATCAAAGTTTGTTACATAAGTTAATTCTTAAGTTACGTATATTTTTTACTAATAAAAACGTTCGTTAAAAATTAAAAGTTCTAGTTGCCTTTTTAAGTAACCGAAAAATTGGAGGGAAACTAGGCCTCCTTCTCCACCCCATATTTCTCAAAATCGTCTGATCAAAAATAAGAGAAAGCCATTTAGCCAAAAAAAAGAATTAATATACAAATTTCAATTTAATAATTTATGTGCGGAGAGCCAAAACCAAACATGCATTAATTCAAAAACGTTCAGAAATTAAATAAAAAAAAAACTAATTTTTTTAGCTGAAAGTAAGGAGCGACATTAAAACTTAAAACGAACAGAAATTACTCCGTATATGAAATGGGTTGTCCCCTCCGCAATCCCTCGCTCTTTACGCTAAAGTTTGACTCTTTGCCACAATTCTACTTTTTAAGACAATTAAAAGTAGCAGACAACTGGTCCTGAAGCATTGCTGATGCGGCGTCTTGACAACCTGTATGGGCATAGTGTGTTTCGATTTATTTCAATACAGTTACAATATTGCCCAAAATTTTAGTCTTAATACCCTTAGGTTTATTTGTAGTAGCAGTAGCACTAGTAGTTACAGTAGTAGCAGTAGGAGCACAGCTAATAGTAGTAGTCTTAATTTTAGTAGTAGTAGTGGTAGTAGCAGTAATAATAATAGTGCTAGTAGTAGTTGTTGTAATAGTAGACGCAGTAGTATTATGATGCAAATATTGTCTTTTGGCTATTTCAACATCCCACATAACAAGCGTTATAAGTTTAATTTCACACACAAAACTGTTCCTAAGATATTTCTTATGCCCTTTGACAACCGGCATTCGGATCATAGGTTGTCATCCGTACAACAGAAATATTCTCTGAAAATTTCACCTTCATAGTTTGCGGATCAAACAGTTCGTGGTAACGAACTGTAACTGTAGTAGACCGAAACTCTAAAAAATGGAATTTTGATACCAATAGTTACATCAAAAGAATCGCATTTTGATGCTGATTTTCAATATATAAGTTTCATCAAGATTAGTCCTAACCATCAAAAGTTACGAGCCTGAGAAAATTTGCCTCATTTTAGAAAATAGGGAGAAACAACCCCTAATAGTCATACGATCTTAACGAAAATCACACCATCAGATTCAGCGTATCGGAGAAACCTATTGTAGAAGTTTCAAGCCCCTATCTACAAAAATGTGGAATTTTGCATTTTTTGCCAGAAGACAAATCACGGATACGTGTTTATTTGTTGTTTTTTTTTTCTTTTTGTTTTTTGTTGTTGTTTTTTTTCCCAGGGGTGATCGTATCGACTCAGTGGTCCTAGAATGTCGCAAAAGGGCTCGTTCTAACGGAAATTAAAAGTTCTAGTGCCATTTTTAAGTGACCAAAAGCATTGGAGGGCACCTAGGCCCCCTCCCACGCTCATTATTTCCCCACTGTCACCGGATCAACATTCTGAGATAGTCATTCTATTGATCATAGTCGAAAAACCTAATAACTATGTCTTTGGGACAACTTGCTCCCCCGCAGTCCCCGTGGGAGGGGCTGCAAGTTACAAACTTTGACCTGTGTTTACATATAGTAATGGTTACTGGGAAGTGTACAGACGTTTTCAGGGGAATGTTTTTGGTCGGGGGGAGAGTTGAGGGGAGGGGTTACGTGGAAGGATCTTTCCATGGAGGAACTTCTCATGGGGGAAGAGACTTTCAATGGAGGGGGCGCAAGATTTTCTAGCATTATTTAAAAAAACAATGAAAAAATAAATATGAAAAGTTTTTTCTACTGAAAGTGAGGAGCAGCATTAAAACTTAAAACGAACAGACATTATAACGCATATGAGGGGTTTACCTCCTCGTAATACCTCGCTCTTTACGCTAAAGTATTTTTAGTAAATACAACTGCTTATTCTAGGGCCTTTGTGATTTAGGGGTCATTCTTAGGGAATTGGGACAAAATTTAAGCTTTAGTGTAAAGATTGAGGTATCGACGAGGGGCAAGCCCCCTCATATATGCAATATAATCATACGAATACAGAAGTTCGCTACGTAAGTTAATTCGTAAGTTACATATATTTTTTACTTATGAAAACGCTCGTAAAAAATTCAAAGTTAATGCCTTTTTAAGTAATCAAAAAATTGGAGGGCAACTAGGCCTCCTCTCTCGCTCCTTTTTTCTCAAAATCTTCCGATTAAAACTATGAAAAAGCCATTTAGCCAAAAAAAAAATTAATATGCAAATTTCGTTTTAATTATTTATGTGCGGAGAGCCAAGATCAAAACATGCATTAATTCAAAAACATTCAGAAATTAAACAAAAAAAACAAGTTTTTTTTAAATGAAAGTAAGGAGCGACATTAAAACTTAAAACGAACAGAAATTACTCCGTATATGAAAGGGGCTTTTCCTCCTCAACGCTCCGCTCTTTACGCTAAAGTTTTTTACTGTTTTAAAAAGTAAAGTTAAGAGCAAGAGTCAAACTTTCTCTTATACTTAAAAACTAAAAGTTGCTTTCAAATTAAATCAAAACGCACATATTTAATTTGATTTAATTGTATAATTTAATCTTTTTATGCTGGTTGCCAATGAGACATCTCAGCAATATAAAAAGAACGACAGAGGGTATTAAGCTCAAACTTTAGGGGCTACTTCTATTACTACTTCCGCTGTTAATATTTTACTAAATCGAAAGAGTGTAAGTGTATACAGGCTATGAAAGAGCATAGATATTATTTGTTGGGAACGGTATTAAGTTTTATTTATCAGGCCAACTAGAGGATGTATATGACTAAATTAAACACTACTATTTGTGTCATGATTTTCAAAAGGGTTTATGTTGTTAAAATTTTCTGAAAAATTTCTCCGGCATGCAAATAGAATGTCAAACTATAAATTCTTAAAGAAAAGTAAGAAAGATTCAAACTATCATTTTATTGTTCCCTGAAAAAAAACTATGTCAATATAAAACGAACAGCAATTAATTAAAAAACTTTTTTAAGTATTTAAGTATTTAAATACTTAATACCACTTTAAGTATTTTCTAAGATATCGGGTCCCCCCAACTGCCCTCCCCCCCAATTACGCTTGATCCGGTTGAGATTTAAAATAAGAGATCTGAGTTACGAGGTCCTTCTAAATATGAAGTTTCATGAAGATCCGATCACTCCTTCGTAAGTTAAAAATACGTAATTTTTTCTTATTTTTCAGAATTAACCCCCCCCCCAATAGAGCGGATCCGTTCCAATTATGTAAATCACGTATGTAAGACTTCTGCTTATTTTTCCACCAAATTTCATCCCGATCCCTCCAATCTAAGCGTTTTCCAAGATTTTAGGTTCCCCCACCCCAAACTTCCCCCAATGTCACCAGATCCGGTCAGGATTTAAAATAAGAGCTCTAAGACACCATATCCTTCTAAATATCAAATTTCATTGAGATCCGATCACCCGTTCGTAAGTTAAAAATACCTCATTTTTTCTAATTTTTCAGAATTAACCCCTCCCCCAACTACCCCAAAGAGAGCGGATCCGTTCCGGTTATGTCAATCATGTATCTAGGACTCGTGATTATTTTTCCCACCAAGTTTCATCCTGATCCCTCCACCCTAAGTGTTTTCCAAGTTTTAGGTTTCCCCCTCCCAACTCCCCCCCCCCCAATGTCACCAGATCCGGTCGGGATTTAAAATAAGAGCTCTAAGACACGATATCCTTCTAAACATCAAATTTCATTGAGATCCGTTCACCCATTCGTAAGTTAAAAATACCTCATTTTTTACAATTTTTCAGAATTACCCCCCCCCCCCCTCCAACTACCCCAAAGAGATCGGATCCATTCAGATTATGTGAATCATGTATCTGGGACTTGTGCTTATTTTTCCCATCAAGTTTCATCCCGATCCCTCCACTCTTACGTGTTTTCCAAGATTTTAGGTTTACCCCCCTCCAACTCCCCCCCCCAATGTCATCAAATCCGGTCGGGATTTAAAATAAGAGCTCTGATACACAATATCATTCCAAATGTCAAATTTCATTAAGATCCCATCACCCGCTCATAAGTTAAAAATACTTTATTTTTTCTATTTTTCCGAATTAACCGGTCCCCCACTCCCCCCCCCCAGATGGTCAAATCTGGAAAATGACTATTTCTAATTTGTTCTGGTCCGGTCCCTGATACGCTTGCCAAATTTCATCGTCCTAGCTTACCTGTAAGTGCCTAAAGTAGCAAAACCGGGACCGACAGACAGACAGACCGACAGACAGACCGACAGAATTTGCGATTGCTATATGTCACTTGGTTAATACCAAGTGCCATAAAAAAAAGATTCTACATTAGAAACATCAGGGAACAATTTCATTCTGTTAAGTAGTAGGAAGGCCATTCTCGCGCGAATACATATTAAGTTTGGATTCAGGATGCAATTCTGACTATAGAGATGAGTTTGAACTTTACTTTCGCCCCCCTCCCCGCCAATGTGCAAATATATACCCTGCATTGGTATATAGGATTGGGGTGAAGTGAATTTACGCCAACAGCGATTATTATTTTCGAAAAAAGCATAAGAAAAGGCTTCGAGTAGTATGTTCACTTTCTTCATAGGTCAATAATATGAACTGCTCAATACTTACCTATTTTTCATCGTCTTTTTCAATTGGCTCTAATATTTTTGGCCCCGGATTCGTTTCTGAAAATGTCATTTACCTAACTCAACTGCTTTCCAAAATAGCAAGAAGTGTCTAAACTACAACTTTAGGCTACCCCATGTTTTCCTAATGTACCCTTTTATGTCATTTTGATAGTATGGGTCCCATTGAAAGCTAATTCTTAGACCCATGGCAGGTAAGATAAGATTTTTATTTGAGAAAGATTGGTTATCACAAGCAGAGATGCTTGTGATAGCCAATGCTTCCAAAATATTTCAACCTCTAATGGTTGAGATATTTCAACCATTAGAACTTCGTAATTCACAAGCAAGATGCTTGTGAAGCGCGAATTTTAATTCGCGCTTTAAAATGATCAAGTATGGTTTTCAAGCGTGGGCAATCCGAAAAATGGAGAAAGATCTGCTTGATGTGTTCCATAGAAATTGCCAACGGATTGCTTTAGGTACCCGACTGACTGACCGTATTTTAAGCAGTACGCTGTATGAAAAATGGGATTCAATCCGTCTTTCTATGACTACAATGAGAAAAAAAATGAGATGGCTAGGACAAGATGGCTGAATTTAGACTTCGTGTTTGGGAGTGATGTTAGATAATACTTTCTTTAATTTTGAGGCGTAAAAAGTACTGGTGATTGGAAACTCCTGGAAAGGTTTGACTACAGAGCAAAAAAGAAATTTTGTGCAGAAATCACCTGGAATCGTTACTGGAAAAAAATTTTTAGGGGAAAAATGGATGCGTGAAACTGGTGAAAAATTTGTTAAGGTTGTCAATTTTAGGCATGGTGTGACAATATTTTTCTAGTGCACAATTTGAAACTTTTAAAGTTTCTTAGGCGGTATTTCTCCGACTTGTGGCAACTATTGATTCTTAAAAATCCTCTTTAATGGTCCTCACTCTAATTTTGATTGGGGACTAAAAATGCATAGAATAATATTTGAAGTAAAGTTATTAGAAGTGTAACACAAGTTCCTGAGTAATTTCATTTTTGATGTTGCTGCGGATTTGGAAAAGGATTACACTAGTTATATGCCACATTATGTGCCATTGATTAAGCATTGGCGATTACAGTACAAATGAATGAGAGACACCATAAAATACCATAAAATAATATTAACGAATAAGAAAAAAAAGGAAAAGCTTGAACGACGAGCACTTGGTGAAACGAGTTCTTCCTCCCTGAAACTTTTAAAAATTAATTATGGCAACAATCGTTCTTATGCATGTTGTTTCTAAGATTCATGGAAATGCTGTGGTATTGCCTCGCCCAACCAATGTATTTCTTTCCACAGAAAATGCCTAACATTAGCACCAATAACGGTACCACCTCACCAATACTACGAATAGACATACCTGGTGCGCATTATTTAAAAATATAAAACAGTAAACAGCGTTTTTTTGGGTGATGGAAAAGGTATCAAGCAAAATAAAATTTTTAATTAAATTATTTAAACAAGGAAATTCATTGAAGTGAAAGAAAACTAATTAAAAAGATGCTGTCACTGTAATATTGCTTTTTTGGCAGCTAACCTCGAAGGTCTTTTTGTAAGTGGTTCTGTGTTAGTGTCTACTGGTTTTTTAATATGTTTTGCAAAATCTTTTTTAATCAAATTTGTGTATAGAGCATTTACAGAATTGTGAGAAGAGTTATAGAATTATAGAAGAGTGAGTGGTTCCGTTGAGTTGGTCGTTTTAGATCACTACTTTGTCTGGCTGGTGTTGTATATTTATCTAACTTTCAGGGGTACCAGTTTCAACTCAATGGGAGCCAAGAGGATACTTTTATCCTATTCAGATTGCCCAATTTGGTTTGGCCCGCTATAGCAAATACATAGCAGAAGCAGAACCAAATAGACTGGTACTTGAAGACGGTGACCGTACAAAGGCACTTTGGTTTGTCGCTGATGGTGCTAGTTTCACCAGGAAGTTTTTAACTAATGTTAATAATTTTGTCATTGAATTTAATACCCAAGGTAAAGTCTCGTTGCTTTTTCTACCCTTAAATGAATCTTCAAGAAGGATGAAATTCCGCAAAACCCTTGAAAATGAAGATCAGGTGGATGTATTTGAGCATAAATAATTAATGTAACTATGAATATAGAACAACGTAAACTGAGAGCCTGTTTCATATGAGCTTGGTCTATGGAATGAATCTGCAATTTAAGCAGTATTAGGTCTGTTTTTCAGTTTTTGCGCTGCTTGCTGGTGATGTATATTCAAAATATACAAAAACAAAAATTCGGATTAATTGGCGGCCAAAAGTGTCCGCTTTGTAAAATACTGAACTGATAGAAATCTAACGTTAATCTGAATTGTTGAAGGCACCAAGTAAACTGAGGTCCTGGCCCAAAAACTGAAAAACGTGGATTAAATCTTTCAAAAGTATACCTATCAGACATACCTCGGAAATTGGCAAAAGACGAGGAAAATCGGGCTATTTATGAAAAAAAAAAGGGGGGATTTTTCACATGTTTAGTTCATTTTAATAAGGATAAGCGATCAAAAGGATAAGTTAGTTTTTATATTAAGATTTAAAATATCTTCTTTTGAAAGTTTAAATCTTACTTCCATGCTAAGCCATGGATTGTGTGTATAAATCAATAAGAAAGCATTGACGAGCTCGATTGTTCTTTTTCCAAACTCTTTTTGAGTTTAGGCCATTAAGTAAAGAATTCATTTATTAAAGAAAAATATCTTGTGCACAAATTTTTATAAAAATTTAGGCTAGAAAACATGCCTAGGCGTGATTCTTTTACTATCTGCAAATCCCAACCAATTTCTAAAGGAACTGTGGAAATTACAGTAAGTCTATTCCTCTTAGCAAAAAAAAAAAAAGCAAACTTTCGCATGCAAACCGATTGGGGTTCGCGTAGCGCAGGTGCCGATCTCCTGATTCTCCGCCCTCGGCCGGGGTGCAATGCGTGGTTGGGGGCAAGTCATCCGACGCTTTCCCGTGCTTTTCCCTAGATTTCTCTAGGTACCCATTTGAAGCTGGGTAAACTTTTGGCTTGTCTTACGGGGAAACGCCACTAACCCTCGTCCTAAGACCAAACGGTCGGCACCACCGAGATTCGAACCAGCGACCCTTCGCTCGAGAGTTCGGCGCGTTAACCACTCGGCCACGGACGGTATTCCTCTTAGTCACACCTTATATTAGAACTTTAAACAGTACGAACAAATTTTAGCATGAATGTATGAACACCAAAACATAATTTTTCTTGTTCAGCTTTTGGTAACTTTATTCCTATGCATAAAAGACATAACCTCGTGATTTCATAGAACTATTTTTCACCAAAGCAACTTAAAAACAGCTGAAATGTTTGAATTTACTGCGAATTATTTTGAAGTTCTCTTTAGCATAAAAAATAATTTTATTCTCCTCTTAGAACAAAAACCTTGAGCCAAAATAAATTTTTAGCAAGAATTTTATATCATTATGTCATCAATTGCTTTCTTGTAAATTTTATTTCTAAGGCAACATTCGATCATTCATTAAAAATATAAATTTTATTAGTATAATAATTTACCCAAGATTTAAATCAAAAATATATTATAAAACCAATTAAAATGTTTTTGATTTTTTTGTATCAAAGTTTAATAAAACATGCTCCAAAATAATTAGATTAATAGTTTATTTAAACTCGATGATGAATTTTAAGGTTAATTTCTCTAAATTAATTTTAAAAAAAAGTATTTATCTATTGCAATAAAATTCCAAAACTTCACCCGTATGTGAGACTTTATCGTATAAAATTTTGTTATACATTAAGGATATATTAACCATTTATAAGAGAATAATATAACTTTGTAAATCCACAGAAAAGTAAGTTTGGGTATTATGTGGTGGTTTATAACTACGTTTTTGAGCTCTTCATTTTCTTAAGACAATAGTGTAAATTGTACTTTCCTTAAGAAAATGTTATTAAATGAGGTTTATCAAATGTCCGTACAAGCTAAGTACATTTCATCTAAAGAGATTGATGAGACTGGACTCGGATTTCGTATATTTGTTCGTATTTAATTCATTTTTCCGTGATTAAAAGTAAGATTTTTTGGTTTGGTTTTAACGGGACGATTTCAGAGCAACCTTCAAACAATCCTTAAATAAAATATAGGACTTAATTATAATTGATTTATTTGATAAATCATTTGATACTTAAGTATAACAGATTTATTTGATACATAAATGCGATTTTTATTGTTAATAAATATATATTTATAATTATAGTAACACCATCCTTAGACGGAAATGTGTAAAGATCATTTCATAATTTGCAATCATACTTTACAGTATGAAGCGGGAAACGGTAGGATTCTGTGATCAGATCGTGAATCTTGCGGCAAAGTAAAAGAAAATCATTATAAAATATAATGATTTTTGTGATAAGATAGGCGAAATAGTTATTTATTCTGTGTGTGGGGTAAAGCGAAGCATTGCTTTTTGGGAACTAGATAATTAAGCGTTTTTTCTTGTAAGCGGACATTTATTCATGCTTAGTATATTTGTAATTATTAACAATTTATAAAATTAATTATAATTATTATCAGTGATAATATTCCTTAATAAGTACTTTTAATACTGATTAGTGAGAAACAAAAATAATTTCAAGAATAGCTTAATACTTATGTAGTATAATAAGTATTATAAGTTTTCTTTAAAATTAAATAATTTCAGGGAAAGTAGATGCCGGCTTTTAGGTTCCTGCTCTCTGTTTGAATCACTTATCCAAACTATGCAGGTTATGGCAAAACCGCCCAATCAAGTCTAAATAGTTTAGTTACAAAAACTAAAAAAAAAAGTTTATAATAGACGAGATAGGCTGATTCTTTATGGTATCGAATCCCCTTAAATGAGTATTTTAAGTAGTGGTAAGTATAAGTTGTGATTTAATAGCAACCTATTTTTCTTATTTCTATGGATCTAGTTTTATCTTTCATGGACGTTTTCTTGTTATGCGGGGAGAGAGTCTTGACTAGGTGCTGAGAGGAGGATAAAACTATTTTTATGGCACTTTGTATTAACCAAGTGACATATAGCAATCGCAAACTCTGTCGGTCCTGGTTTTGCTACTTTAGGCACCTCCAGGTAAGCTAGGACGATGAAATTTTGCAGGCTTATCAGGGACCGGACCAGATTAAATTAGAAATAGTCGGTTTCCCGATTTGACCATCTGGGGGGGGGGGAGTGGGGGGCCGGTTAATTCGGAAAAAATAGAAAAATGAAGTATTTTTAACTTACCAACGGTTGATCAGATCTTAATGAAATTTGATGTTTGGAAGGGTATCGTGTCTCAAAGCTGTTATTTTAAATCCCGACTGGATCTGGTGACATTGGGGGGGGGGAGTCGGGAGGGAGAAACCTACAATCTTGGAAAACACTTAGAGCGGAGGGATCGGGATGAAACTTGGTGGGAAAAATAAGCACAAGTCCTAGATACATGATTGACATAACTGGAATGGATCCACTCTCTTTGGGGTAGTGGGGGGGAGTTCATTCTGAAAAATTAGAAAAAATGAGGTATTTTTAACTTACGAACGGGTGATCGAATCTCAACGAAATTTGATATTTAGAAGGATATCGTGTCTCAAAGCTATTATTTTAAATCTCGACCGGATCTGGTGACATTGCGGATCTGGTGACATTGGGGGGAGTTTGGAGGGGATACCTAAAATCATAGAAAACGTTTAGATTGGAGGGTCGGGCTGAAACTTGGTGGGAAAAATAAGCAGAAGTCTTAGATACGTGATTGACATAATTGGAACGGATCCGCTCTATTGGGGGGGGGGGGGGCTAATTCTGAAAAATTAAAAAAATGACGTATTTTTAACTTACGAAGGAGTGATCGGATCTTCATGAAACTTCATATTTAGAAGGACCTCGTAACTCAGATCTCTTATTTTGAATCTCAACCGGATCCAGCGTCATTGGGGACTGGAAATCTTGGAAAATAATTAAAGCGGAGAGATCAGGATGAAACTGGATGGGAAGAATAAAAACATGTCTAAGATACGTGACTGACATAACCGGACCGGATCTGCTCTCTTTGGTGGAGTTGGGGGGGGGGGGGGTAATTCGGAAAAATGAGTAGATAACTTTTTAGAACTTACGAAAGGGTGACCAGATTTTCATGAAATTTGATATTTAGAATGATCTTGTGCATTAAAGCTCTAATTTTAAATTCCGACCAGATCCTTTGACATTGGGGGGAGTTGTAGGGGGAAACCGGAATTCTTGGAAAGCGTGAAAATTGGGGCATTTTTCTCTTACGAATAGGTGATCGGATCTTAATGAAACTTGATATATATAGAAGGGGGGGACCAGAAATATTAGAAAATACTTAAAGCGGAGAGATCAGGATGAAACTGGATGGGAAGAATAAAAACATGTCTAAGATACGTGACTGACATAACCGGACCGGATCTGCTCTCTTTGGTGGAGTTGGGGGGGGGGGGTGTAATTCGGAAAAATGAGTAGATAACTTTTTAGAACTTACGAAAGGGTGACCAGATTTTTATGAAATTTGATATTTAGAAGGATCTTGTGCTTTAAAGCTCTAATTTTAAATTCCGACCAGATCCTTTGACATTGGGGGGAGTTGGAGGGGGAAACCGGAATTCTTGGAAAACGTGAAAATTGGGGTATTTTTATCTTACGAATAGGTGATCGGATCTTAATGAAACTTGATATATATAGAAGGATCTTATGTCTCAGATGCTCCATTTTCGACTGGAATTGGATCCGGGGACATAGGGGGTTGGAGGAGGGAAACAAATCTTGGAAAACGCTGAGAGTGGAGAGATCAGGATGAAACTTGATGGGAAGAATAAGCACAAGTTCTAGATACGTGATTGACATAATTGGAACGGATCTGTTCTCTTTGGAGGAGCTGGGGGGGGGGGGGGGTGTTAATTTGGAAAAATTCGAAAAATTGAGGTATTTTTAACTTAAGAACGGGTGACTGGATCTTAATGAAATTTGATATTTAGAAGGAATTCATGTCTCAGAGCTCTTATTTCAAATCCTGACCAGATCTGTAGACATTGGGGGGAGTTGGAGGGGGAAATCTTGGAAAACGCTTGGAGTGGAGGAATCGGGATGAAGCTTGGTGGAGAGAATAAGCAAATTTCCTTTATACGTGATTGACGTAACCGTACTGGATTCGCTCTCTTTGGGGGATTTGGGGGGAGGGGTTCAGTGATTTGGCGAGTTTGGTGCTTCTGGACGTGCTAGGACAATGAAAATTGGTAGGCGTGTCAGGGAGCTGCACAAATTGACTTGATAAAGTCGTTTTCCCAGATTCGACAATCTGGAGGGCTAAAGGGAGAGGAAACATTTGAAAAAATGAGGTATTTATAAATTACGAGTGGGTGATCCTATCTTAATGAACTTTGATATTTAGAAGGACTTCGTGACTCAGAGCTCTTATTTTAAATACTGACCGGCATTAAGCCTCTGATTTTCCTTTGAAATCAATCTATTGATTCTTAGAATTTTGTTAGAGCTCATACCATATGAGCTCTTCTTGCCTCGTCACAAGTGACATATGAGCTCTTAGCTCTTGTTCTAAACAGTAGTTTTTCTTTTTCTTTTATGGTTGTCGTCTGACATACTTTGCTGCTAGTAAATTAATATTTTAGTCAGTTTGACTAAATTATCAATTTTAATTTTGTTACTGGCATCAAATATTTATTTCTCTTTACATTTATTTTAAACCATTGAATTTGTTATTTTTCCAAAAATTTGGCGATAATATTAAACCTGAATATAATTTTTTTTGTCTTTTTTTTTGTACGTGATGCTTGATTAATTTGCCGGTATCAAAAACTTTTCTTGATACTAATTCATTTTACTGCTAGAATTTTTTCCTATTTTTGTCAGTTCTAATTGTTTCTGACGTAAATATCTTTGTTCTATTTCTGCAGACAACAGTACATTTGATCAAAGAAGGTGAAGGCATTGATCCTTCTGCTGCTGCCCTTTTAAAATTGTTGAATATTTTCCAAGTCTTCTATGGGATGTTTGTTGAAAGGATCTACGATTGTGGTGAGATATACAGTCTAAATGTGTTTGATGTCAAGCCGGAAGAGCTCCGTCAGAGCTTTATGAATGTAAGTTGGCTTGATTTTTGAACTAAATACTGAGTTTCAATGAGCCAAGGCTCTCATCTGTTGGGCTCATGGCCCTATTGCATGTGATTCTGGTTACAAAACAATGAAATTGCTAACAAAAGCAAATTACAAAGCACGAAAAACAGAATACAAAAAGAACCTAATCTAGAGATAAAATAAATTAACTGCATGATCTATTCCTTCTTTCTAAGTATTTGTAGAGCAATACTTTGACAATGATATTTATGCCTGAAAAAATACTTTTCAAGTGTTTTTTTTTTTTTTTTTAGAGGAAGGATCTGATATGTTGAAAGTGTATTATAGGGTGATCATTTCAACGATTTTCAGAATTCTTTGAATAAATATTCCGTCATCGAGATATCTCTTAGCGACGCTGGAAAGAGGGGATAAAGAAATAATGGTCCTGTTGAAGGAAGAAGATATTAGAAAGATAAAAATGAAATGATACATCGTCCCATTTAATTTTACTGAAAAGTACTTAAAAACATCTACTTCCATCGTTTGTGCCAGTAAGCACATGATTTATGTTTATTTTAATAAATACATGTTTATTGTTTAATAATTGTTTATGTTTAATATATTTATTAATAATTATGTTTAATATAACATGTTTATTTTAATTTTTTCCTGGAAATAAATTGAAGCTTTCATTGTGCACCCCAGAGAACGAAGAGATTAATCACAGATTAATTTTCAAGTCCTATTTGGTGCTAAATTACTTCCTTTTTTTTCTCGGAAAATGGCAGGAAATGCCACTGCTGTGGAACAGTTTTTTGCGACTGAAAAAGGATATTAGAGCTTCTAATTTGTCTCCATGTGACCCCTTTTGATTTTCTAGGACGCTCAAAATATGTATTAACATAGAAACAAATACTTTTTCAAAACCTAATATAAAATACGAAGGTGTTGAGTAAATAAGACCATGTTTAACTTTAAAATGCTACGTCTGGTCAACCCTAAGGCATAGAATGCCTAAAGCCAAAGTAATGCCAAAGCCAAACAATGATTTTAATAAATCTATTCAGATGACAAGGATAACACATTGTGTTCCAAGATAATATGATAGTTTGATTCAAAATATCAACCTGTCATATCAGCAACAAGGCAAAATAGCTTTCATTGACACTATAGTTTTGACAAACTAGCGGATTTTGAAGGTTAAACTGGCCAATCACATTGGTTTAAAAGATATATTTCATGCACAGTGTTAATTTTAAAATATTAAAAATCTTACATTCGCAAAAAGAAGCTCAAACATATATTGTAGCTTGGCGTGGATAGCAAGCACGTTTTTAAAGCCATCAATGATAGATACCAACCATTGCATCTATACCCCACTCTATCAACACCTAAAAAATGATATAGTGGGGTATAGATGCAATGGTTGGATATCCAATTTTAAGGGAAATGGCTGCAATGTTGAGCACACCCTAAAATACTGAGGAATAATGAATATATAAACATCTCTCACTAGTCACAAGCCAGAGCTGCAATGTATTCCAGTAAAAGGTTTGAAGCATAGAACATCATGGGAAAGTATTCAAAACAAAGTAGTCAAAGAATTTCTGGTAACGCACTGTAAATAAGGAGTGACTTGTGCTAATAGTAACCACACAAAAAAAGAATTGCATCTTAATACATATCAGAAACAACTTAGTATTTTGCAGAGAAACCGAAATAAGAATCAATTAGTGTAAGGGGAGATCTTCAACATGTTTAAAAGTGCAGCTGCAGAAGCTGCACTTCTTAAGCGCAGCTTTAAAACCTTAATCAAATTCACCGATGTCTGCAGAAATAGAACAAAGACAAGTATGTCAGAAACAAATAGAACTGACAAAAATAGAAGAAAACTATTAATTTAAGAGAGGATTTCGGTCGGATTTGGGATTGCCGGGAATCAATACGGATTTTAATATTGGTTTGAGCGTACCCAAAAACCAGTTGAAATAAAATTGGAAAAATTAAAAAGAATGTAGTAAAATTGGATTTCCGGGATTTCGGTCTGATTTTGGAATTACTTAGCTGCGTGGCATCAAAATGGAATGTATTTTCTGATTCGGCAATCCCGAAAACTCCCAGTCAGAATTGAATCTATAATAGTAAAAAATTTGAAGAATTATATTATCTGAAAAACATTCGAAAATTAAGTAAAATTAGATTTTCTGGATTCTGGTCGGACATCATATCAGATTTTACATTCAGACTCAGTAAACTTAAAAATTTGAAAAAAAAATTGATGGACTGAAGTAAAATGGGATTTTGCGGATTAACGCCGGATTTAGTACTACTAGGCTACTTGGCATCAAAATTGACTTCATATTCGGACTACAAAAAAAATGGTGCACCACCTTTCGATCAATGTAAATCTCTTTGTTTGAACATATTGAGATTCTTGCGCACTCCCCCAGCCCCAATTTTGAACTACAGGGCTTGAAATATACGAACTTGACCTTAATCCCGACCAAAACAAACGATTCACCAAGTTTCATCTACATATCTTTAACCCTTCTCAATTTCTACGCAAATTGAATTTCCTGGATTCCGGCCAGGTTTAGGACTACTGGGCTACTTAGCATCAAAAAGGACTTCATATTCAGACTCAAGCATATCCAAAAAATTCCCATACCACTCCCAGCTAATGTAAATAGCTTCATTGTAACATGTCGAATATTTTGGCCCCTCCTCCACTCCAAGTTTCTGAACAAAATATCCCATATAACCCTACAATATTTATCAGTAGGCTAATTGGTGTCATTCTCGTTATAACCCTTTGTAACATCTAGGATGAATTTGGCGTCAACCTCTGGCAGGAATCTGCAAGAATTCCATTTTTTGCAGCCAAAAATGTAACCGTTTGAACCCCTTGGTTGAGCCAACCCAATGGTTGATGATAAGATCTTTGAGTATTAATTGAGCCATACCAAAGATCATTTTTACCTTTTTCAAATTATTTTCATTTGAGACTTCGAGCAACTTGATTGATTATACAGAATGCGAGTAATGAATGCGATTTCGAGCAAAGGTTAGGCCATTAAGTAAAGAATCCTTTTATTAAAGAAAAATATCTCATGCACCCATTTTAATAAAAATTTAAGCTAGGAAACATGTCCAGGCGTGATTCTTTTACTTCCTTTCTTGTGAAAGAGATGATCCATGGTTTTGGGTACTGACTGGTCACTCATAATAATGGCTTTCACCATAAAAGAAGAAAAAATCTAACGAATATCATTTTCTTGCAGAACTCTTTCCCAAATCAGTGGCGATATTATGTTTGTCTTCACAAAGCAGAAATGTGTCGATGTGCTTCGACAAATTATAAGTGACACACGTGGAGACTTCCTTGGTAAATGGGCCACTGATGCAATTGGATCATTTGATCCAGGACCAGAAAAAACTTGTTTCTCTCAATCTTTCAAATCCCCAACTTCTTTCTCTCATTCTCAATCTCTTCTCAAAGGAACTGTTGCAACTAAGGTAAGTCTATTCCTCTTAGTCACACCTTATATTAGAATTTTAAAACATTACGAACGAATGTTAGTATGAATGTAAGGTTAATGTAAGTAGAATTTTTTTGTATCAAAGTTTAATAAAACATGCTCCAAAATAATCAGATTCAATAGTTTATTTAAACTCGATGATGGATTCTAAGGTTAATTTCTCTAAATTAATTGAAAAAAAAGTATTTATCTATTCATTAAAAATATAAATTTTATTAGTATAATAATTTACCCAAGATTTAAATCAAAAATATATTATAAAACCAATTAAAATGTTTTTGATTTTTTTGTATCAAACTTTAATAAAACATGCTCCAAAATAATTAGATTCAATAGTTTATTTAAACTCGATGATGGATTTTAAGGTTAATTTCTCTAAATTAATTAAAAAAAAAAGTATTTATCTATTGGAATAAAAACCTGTGTCTGAATAGGACTTTTAACAAGTTCCAAAGCTTAACCCGTATTTTAGACCTTATCGTATAAAATTTTGTTATACATTAAGGATATATTAACCATTTAAAAGATAACAATATAACTTTGTAAATCCACAAAAAAGTAAGCTTGGGTAGGAGTTCTTATGTGGTGATTTATAACTACGTTTTCTAGCTCTTGACTTTTGAAGACAATAGCGTAAATTGTTGTACTTTTCTTAAGAAAATATTTTTAAATGAGGTTGATTTAATGTCTGTACAAGATAAGTACATTTCATCTAACGAGGTTGATGAAACTGAACTCGGATTTTGTATATTTGTTTCTATTTAATTCATTTTCCTTGGTTAAAAGTAAGATTTTTTGGTTTTGATTAAAACGGGACGATTTCAAAGTAACCTTCAAACAATCTTTAAATAAGATATAAAACAGTTACAAATACTGATTTATTTAATACATAAATGTGATTTTAATTATAATTAAATATATATTTATAATTATAGTAACACCAATTATAAGCAACACCATCCTTTGACGGAAAACCTTTATACACTACATTATCAAACAGGAAACGGTAGGATTTTGCGGTCGGACCGTCAATCTAGCGACAAAGTAAAACAAAACTTCATTATAAAATATAAGGATTTTTTGTGATAAGGTAGGCTAAATGTTTATTTATTATATGTGTGGGGTAGAGCGAAGCATTGCTTCTTGGGAACTAGATAATTAAGCGTTTTTTCATGTAAGCGAACAAATGTTCATGCTTATTATATTTGTAATTATTAACAATTAAAAAATTAATTATAATTACTATCAGTCATAATATTCCTTAATAAGTACTTTTAATACTGATTAGTGAGAAACAAAAATAATTTCAAGAATAGTTTAAGACTTTTCGTTCAGCTCCAAAAAATTCAGGTTTGTTTGATCGAAAAAACAAAATTTACACGTTCGAATGATATAAATTTTCTTTAAAATTAAATAATTTCAGGGAAAGTAGATGTCGGCTTTTAGTTTCCTGCCCTCTATTTGGATCACTTATCCCAACTATGCATGTTATGGCATGTTATGACTGCCCAATCAATTCTAAATAGTTTTGTCACAAAAACTAAAAAAAAAGTTTATAATAGACGAGATAGGCTGATTCTTTATGGTACCGAAACCCCTTAAATTACCACACTTCATCACCGCTGCAAGGTAAACGGGTTCCCCTGCACCAACTCGCTCTGCATAGTTGCCCTTTCTCAGAAGACGGTGGAACCTTCCCAGTGGGAATTGGAGACCTGCCCTGTTTCAACGGGACTTTGCCTTTCCCTTCACTTTTCCACCTTTTCCTCTTCCTGACATGGTTTCTAGGTTACAGAATTCACTTGGACTCTTCTTGATTACGAGCAAATTGAAAATGATGCCTATTCTTGAAAGCGCAAATAATTTACACTCAGGTCAGCGAACTGAGTTCCTCTGACAAAAGAATTGTGCGCGAACTGTAGTTGGTATATAGACGGGTCAAATTTTGTAAACGCTATTCATTTGACGATTGGATTTCGCTATGACATCTTTTAACCATGGCTCCAAAAACTTCAGGAAAAGCAGCAAAGAAAGCTGGTAAGGCGCAGAAAAATATCAGTAAAACTGATAAGAAAAGGAAATTAAAGAGGAAGGAAAGCTACGCCATTTACATTTACAAGGTTTTCAAGCAAGTGCATCCCGAATCTGTCTTGGCTTTTTTCTACAATTGGCCATGACTTTGACTTCTCACACAACTATTCCCTTTTTTTAAATTCAAACGGGGCAAAATTAACAGGTACGACTCTAGTTAGGCATTGTGGAGGGACATGCATGCACGGAGAGGTGTAGCATAAATGGGAGAGAGTAACAACGGCAATCCAAGGGGTAAAATTAACCTTGACTGGGCTGCCCACTTAATTGGACAATCTGTCTTGGTTTTTCTCTACAATTGGCCATGACTTTGACTTTTCCCACAACTATTCCCTTTTTTTAAATTCAAAAATCAACGGATACAGACAAAGCCGAAGTATTTTATACTCAAAGATTTTACAGACAAAGCCAAATGATCTTACAGAAAACTGTATTTTACAGTCAAAATGGAAGTATTTTACAGACAAAGCCAAAGGGCTTTACAGACAAAGCCCAAGGGTCTTACAGACAACTGTATTTTTCAGTCAAAACGGAAGTATTTTACAGACAAAGCCAAAGGGTTTTAAAGAAAAACCCAAAGGGTTTTACAGACAAAGCCAAAGGGTCTTACAGACAACTGTATTTTACAGTCAAAGCCGGGAGGCAGAGAAAAATATTTTTTAAGATCCAGAATAGACAATTCTCTCGTTTTTTCAATTTTTTTTTACAAAAATACCCAAGAACACACACTCACTTGCAATGAAAATTGTCACTCCACCAGTTGACACCACTGGTATTGATCAAAAGTATCAATTCATAGAAACTAGGGGGAAAGGCTGGATCCAGTGAGCTACCCTCCTACATTTTGTCATAATCTTTAAATGGTAATGCAAAGCATTTAAACAAATTCCCGATGGGCTTTTTAATTTTTGAATACCCCTCCCTTCAAAACGGTTTTCCAGACACGCCCAAGAGGAGGGGAAAGTATTCTTCAGAGTTCATGGAGAGGAATCTCGTTTTCTTGTCAATTTCTTTAACAAAAAGTCTTTAACTTCAATTCATAAAAATAAAAGGGGCAAGTCAGATCCCGTACCCCACCCCCCACCTTCAATATGTTTGTCTGATGCATTAAAACGTGAAGCAATTCATTTAAACAAGTGTTTGATGCTTTTTTCTAACCTACTTATTTCCCCCTCCCCTACAAAAAAATTCTTCACATCTCCCTAGGGAGAGGAAGATTATGCTTCATAATCCAGAGAGGGAAAGTTCATGCTTTTTTTCAATTTCTTTAACAAAAACGCGAAAAAAATTCAAGCCCTTTTTCGATAATTGTGTCACAAAAACATTTTTTTTAATTTGGGGGAGGGGGAAACCCAGAAAAAAATGTTGTAGGAAAATAACCCTCCCACCATTGAAGCTATTGGTATTTATACATGCTATTTGGTAATAATAGAAGTTATACTCAAACAAAATATTCGAAATGAAATATTCAAACATACTACAAGAGTATACGTTAGTCTGCCTTTCCGCATTCAAATTTTTTTATAACTCATCAGCTCTCAAGTTTTGTCAACACTTCAAAACAAAATATACCAAAAATTGCACGTAAAATGTACCGAACACAAAAAAAGTACGACATTCCAATGTTTTCCGCGTGTTATGCTTCGCCTAAAGCTAGGATCGTCGATGACGTAAAGTACTATATATGATAATTTTGTATAAGACATTTTCATTCACTGTCTTTCACTATTCCTTCGTTTTTCTTTCTCTTCTAATACAGTACATTACTCCTGATAGTACTTGAAGAAATTGTTGAAAGTCGTTGTTTTTCATTCATTTACGACCGTTTATAACGATTTTAATACAAATCAGGGGCTAAAATCAGATTTTAACCTTGTATTCTCAGAGAGTATTGCCCTAAAGTGGTTGCTGGGACTTGTTTGTCCATTTGATATTTGGCACACAAATCCCCCTTTTATGAAGATCTCGATGGAGTGGATGATCGTTCCTGTAGCCCTCCCCTAATATACGCTACCACCTACAAACAATACAGGAAAAAATTCTTTTTAACCCTTTAAGTCAGGATGTCCTTTTAGAAGAACAAGCACGATTGATTGGTAGCAATTACTCGCGTATGGTTTCGATCGGCACACGCCATCTCTTATATGATTCAACAGTTAAAGACGCGTCGAACAAGATATCGCACATGGTGGTTTGGCACTCGGTTCAGTTGCTAGGCGAAGATTGGTGAGAGAGGTCCAGAAAGTTGTGAAAGGTGGGTATTGATTAAAATATTACTAAATTATTAAATGACTTTCAAAAATTCTAGAAAAAAATCAGCGTGTAGTTTGATAGTGTTAAATTAGAATTTGATAAGAGGCAACGGTAACAATGCTGGTGTATGAACTAGTTTCTAACAAGCAGTCTTTTTGAAAGGACATCCGTCCCTAATAATCAACAACTTGATGGCCATTGCATGACAGAACATCGAAAAAAATAATAACTTAATTTAATATATTTGAATATATTTTAACGAATTTATATCCAAATTTTTTGTCCAGATGGGTGAAGAGTACAAGAAGGCATTGAAGAAGTCATGAAACTTGCACGCTCGGCGAAATCTTGAACCAAAACAAGCCTTAGAAATGTTTATGAAACTACCAGATGGAGATGTTTCCGAGATGTCGGATCTTTCAGATTCCGATAATGACGAGAGTGATAGCCAGTATTTACCGCCGAACCCCAAACTAACCGACTTCTGCGAGTCAAAGCAGCTGGAACCTATGCGAGACAGCTCCCCTCCCAATAACTTTCTTGAGTCCCATGATCTTGAAGAACCTGGGCCCTCTACTAGCTTTGATAGGGCAACTGATGATCAGCAACCTTCTGCCAACAAGTTAAACCGTTAACAAGTTAAACAAGTTATGAGGACTTCGAACCTTATATTGAAGATCAGCAAGTTATGTGTGCATATACTCCCCCACCAACAGAGTCCAAGTCCCCAGCCGAATATTTTTCTATGTTTTCTCTAATGAAATAATTGATAAGATATTGTTAGAGACAAATCTCTATGCAATGACGAAGGATAACAAATTCATCGATGCCACAAAACATGAGATATACTCTTACCTTTCAATAACTCTCTACATGGGAATAATAAGATTACCTAGCAATAAGCTCTACTGGGAGAATGAGCTGAACTATACTTTTGTCTCTGGAAAGATGTCCTGAGACTGTTTCACATTGATTCGCAGGTACTTGGACTTCAATGACAACAATAAGTGCAAGTCAAAAACCGATCCTGGACATGAGAAGATTTTATGAGAACTGAGCCTGAAGATAGACACTGTATTGATGAATAGATTATCCCATTAATGGGAAGATCTGTTATGCAGCAGTATCTCCCAAACAAGCTGCACAAGTGAGGGCTCAAAGTGTTTACTCGAGATGGAAGTAGTGGGATCATGTACGATATCGAAATATACCAAGGCCGAGGAACTGTGGAAGTTGGGTCCTTCAGTCTTGGGGAAGATGTTGTTATGAGACTCTTGAGATCCCTGGAACCCAGAGCAGGGCACAAGATATTTTTCGACAATTGGTTTTCGAGCGTGGACCATGTCGTTCATCTGAAGGAGATTGGATATGACTGCGTTGGGACAATTCGTCAGAACCGTCTTTCAGGATGCGAACTGATGCAAGAAAAGGAGCTGAAACGATTTGGTCGGGGACACGTCGACTGGAGAGTTGAAAAATCGACAAATGTTTGCTTGGTGTGCTGGTACGATAACAAAGCGGTCACGCTTGTGTCGAACTACGTTGCAGTTGAGGACAAGGATACCTGTAGACGTTGGGACTTCTCCAAGAAGAAATACGTGGAAATCGAAAGGCCCGCAGTGATAAAAGGGTGCAACAAGTACATGGGTGGTGTGGACTTGGCTGATATGCTTATTGAGCTCTATCGCTCAAACCTGAAGACAAGAAAGTGGTGCATGCGCATATTCTACTACGCTCTTGACAGTGTCGTAGTCAATGCCTTGCTAATTTATCGTCGTAACTGCTGGCAGTCCAATGACAAATCAATGCCTCTACTAAAGTTCAAAACCTCCATTGCATGCTCTCTCGGATACTCCGACACATCTAGAAGGCGCCCTGGTAGACCATTATCTCTAGAAGTCGAAGGTACTCGTCCACAAAAAATACCTACAGAGCCTAACCCCCCCCCCCCCCCTTACAGACGTGGGACATGACGGGTACAACCATTTTCCTGAATTTATAAAAGATCAAAAACGCTGCCGAATTTGTCAGAGGGAGACAAAAATCATGTGTAGCAAGTGACTTCGAATTGCACTGTGCCTTGTTCCCGAGAGTCCACTTCTACCACAGGAATTGAACTCTTTTTTACTTTTGTAGTACTTACTAATTTTGTCTGATACAAAAATACTTGGCATTATTTGAAAAAAATACTCCACTGAGGACGGATGTCCTTTTAAAAGAACATTTTGGATCTCGAACCCTGAAGGAGATTATCTCTATCCTTTTCCAGTACTTCGCCGTTGCTCCGTCATATTCATCAGGTTCTAGAACCATTTCGAGGAAGTTCGTACAGTGCACATAGGAACTTAGAACTTCCTCAAAATGGTTCCTGAACCTGATGAATATGACGCAGTAGCTTTCATTAAGATCACACTTCTTATAACAACTTTTACCCCCTTATCCTAAATTAAGCAAGTTTTGTCAGGTTTATAACTTCTTATATTAATTTTATCATAGTTTACTATATATCTTCTCTGAAAAGAGCAAACTTTCTACATTTTGCAAGTTAGAAAGATTTTCTCAGGTATGTAACTTTGGACACAAATCTACAGCTTAATGAACTTTATGTACTCGGAAATTGTAAGTTGATCCAACTGATCTAACTGATTTTTTCTTAGGAGATGGGCGAGGAACTAAATCGGTTACAGGGGTGAGTTGAACTTACCGAGTCCATCTATTCCAATGGGGATGTAGTTAGCCTTGAATGAAGAATCTTCAACTGGCTCTTTGAACACCACTTTTGCAGAAGAAATAGAAGAAAAGATAAATTGCCCAGTCCATCTGAGGACCGTTGATAGGTCTTCATCAGGTTGCATTTCATGGAGTCCTTACAAATTCTTGATAAAGCAGTCCTTTAGAATTCCTATGCTCTATGTTCAAAATATTCATGTTTTGCGTTGCAATGTACCATGATACTCTGATACTCTGCCGTGGTAAGCCATTTTCAACACTTGTGCTGATGCTCTGTAGAATTTAAACTGAGTTCAAACGCACATAAACACCTTATGGTACAAAACTATCTAATTGAGATCTCCCATTTGAAAAAAAAATTCTATAAGCGTTAAAAAGGTTTTCAATTTGAAAAGTTGTTTCTATGTTGCATCAGAGTAAAAATAATATAAAGTACAGAGCAAAAGAAAATAAATAGCAAATTTGAAAGTTAAAAAGCAGCTTCTTTATTTGAATTTTTCTTATTTTTAATCTATTTGATTATAAAACAGCTTCTGTTCAGTATTAGTCTTAAAACATCTGATAACCAGATTAACAAAATATGAAAGAATAAAACATTTTTTCCCCAATCTTGCTTTTGGGGACTTTTTTTTCCGCTCGTTTTTGTATAAATATTTGGTATGAAATAATTGGTGATGATGATACAGCTGAAATGTCAATTTTTTGCACTGTCTCAGCTGCTTTTGAGCTGCTTTGCAGACAAATGTTGCGAAGCAGTGCTCGGGCTTTGTTTTATCAACACAACGAAATATATTAAGAACTAAGAAGACTAGTATATGCATATCGTTTAATGTTTGACATTTCCAACGGAACATTTTTGCATTAAAATAAAGTATCAGCAGTAAATTTTATTTGAATTTTTCCTCGGATGGTTTTCTATGATCTGGTTCAAACTGAATTGTACATTTACAGCTGTTGAAATTTCAGGCTCAGAATCTTCCAATGCCGATCACAAAATGAAAGAACAACTTGCCGTTGCTACTGCATAAGCTTTTGATTTCCGTGGCGAGGTCTTGACTTTTAAAACAACATCTGCTGGTATTTCGATTGCATTGCAACACTGCCTTGATGTTGTTTCACAGCGAGAGGATCTTTGGAGAAAGAAACTAGGAAAAGAAATGTAGAAAAGGAAGAAAATCCAAGACAACTTTACAAAGGGTCAGAATTAACAACGCAGAAACCCAAGTTAACTATAATGCCCGGGCCGTATTATGGAGTAATTAATATTTCCTTTTGTCTTATTACTTTTTAGTTCTTTAACAAACAAAAACAAACTATATCAAACAGTTCCTGGTAACGAACTGTAGTAAAGAGCGACCCGGCTCAATAGTAACCGAAACTCTAAAAAATTGATACCAATAGCTACATCAAAAGAATTGCATTTTAATGCTGATTTTAAATATACAAGTTTCACCAAGATGAGTTATACCCATCAAAAGTTACGAGCCTGGGAAAATTTGCCTCATTTCAGAAAATAGGGAGAAACACCCCCTAAAAGTCATACAATCTTAACGAAAATCACACCATCAGATTCAGAGTATCAGAGAATTTTATTGTAGAAGTTTCAAGCTCCTATTTACAAAAATGTGGAATTTCGCATTTTTTGCCAGAAGACAGACCACGGATGCGTGTTTATTTGTTTTTTTCCCTCAGGGGTGATCGTATCGACTGAGTGGTCCTAGAATCTTGCGAGAGGGCTCATTCTACCGGAAATTGTAAGTTCTAGTGCCCTTTTTAAGTAACCAAAAAAATTGGAGGGCACCTAGGCCCCCTCCCACGCTCATTTTTTCCCCAAAGTCACCAGATCAAAATTCTGAGATAGCCATTTTATTCACCATAGTTGACAAACCTAATAACTATGTCTTTAGGTGCGACTTACTCCCGCAGTCTCCGTGGGAGGGGCTGCAAGTTGAAAACTTTGACCTGTGTTTACATATAGTAATGGTTACTGGGAAGTGTACAGACGTTTTCAGGGGGATTTTTTTGGTTTAGGGGGAGAGTTGAGGGGGGGGGGGGTACGTGGGAGGATATTTCCTTGGAGAAACTTCTCATGGGGGAAGAAAATTTCAATGAAGGGGGCGCAGGGTTTTCTAGCTTTATTTGAAAAAACAATGAAAAAATAAATATGAAAAGTTTTTCTACTGAAAGTAAGGAGCAGCGTTAAAACTTAAAACGAACAAAAATTATTACACATACGAGGGGTTTACCTCCTCGTTATACCTCTCTCTTTACGCTAAAGTATTTTTAGTAATTTCAACTATTTATTCTACGGCCTTTATGATTCAGAGGTCATTCTTAAGGAATTGGAACACAATCTAAGCTTTAGTGTAAAGAGCGAGGTATCGACGAGGGTTGAACCCCCTCATATACGCAATACAAACTTACGAATATAGAAGTTCGTTATGTAAGTTAATTCGTAAGTTACGTATATTTTTTACCAATGAAAACGTTTGTAAAAAATTAAAAGTTCTAGTTGCTTTTTTAAATAATCAAAAACTTGGAGGGCAACTAGGCCTCCTCCTTAGCTTCTTTTTTCTCAAAATCTTCCGATTAATTGCAATTAATTAATATGCAAGTTTTGTTTTAATTATTTATGTGCGGAGAGCCAAGATCAAAACATGCATTAATTCAAAAACGTCCGGAAATTAAATAAAAAAAAAAGTTTTTGTAACGGAAAGTAAGGAGCGACATTAAAACTTTAAACGACATTAAAGCGACAAAAACGAACAGAAATTGCTCCGTATATGAAAGGTGCTTTTCCTCCTCAACACCCCGCTCTTTATGCTAAAGTTTCTTACTGTTTTAAAAAGAAGAATTAAGAGAAAGGGTCAAACTTTAGCGTAAAGAGCGGGGCGTTGAGGAGGAAAAGCCCCTTTCATATACGGAGTAATTTCTGTTCGTTTTAAGGTTTAATGTCGCTCTTTACTTTCCGTTACAAAAACTTTTTTTATTATTTAATTCAAAAATTAAGATATACTTCTTATAGGCTCTAACCCAGGGTATTCTTGGTTTGCGAGCTCACAATTGTGGTTTCAAGTATATTCTTGTGGATCAACATACGCTACTAAACAACTCAGTTTGCCTACACCTCAGCTGGTATTCTAACCGTTGTCTGACTCAATCTAAAAGGAATGTATCCTCAAAAGTTCTGAAATAAAAAGTCTAATGCTTCTTAATCATAAGTATTAACTTCTAAAGATTTAAATGCTCTTTAAATAATAAAGGTCTTATTATCCCTGATGGTCCTCAAAAAGTCTTCAGGTCAAACTTTCTGATTTATGCAAACTTGGATTCAACCACCCAGTTTAAATCAAAGTTTATAAGACCAGTTTCAGTTTTATAATAAATGATGCCGTTATCTAGATGTTTAAGATGATCCTAAAAATAGTGGAAGACATGGTCTTTATTGTACCTTTTTTGGAGATATATCCAACTCCACCTTACAAGGTGGGTGAAGGATCTTTTAAAGGCATTTTGAAGACAAATAGTGTTTCAACATTAAAGTCTCCAGTACGTCTTAGACCAGACCATAGCCCCCAAAAGTCACTTAATCAATCTCAATTTAACCTTTTAAGTACTGAATTATGAAATCGATAGAAGAAAAATATTTGAAGGATGTTTATAGATGAAAAAAGATCACTGAACTCGAATATGGAGGCACATTTTCGGTATCTGGTTCAGGGTTCGAGATCCATAATGTTCTTTTAAAAGGACATCCGTCCTTAGTGGAGTATTTTTTCAAATAATGCCAAATATTTTTGAATCAGACAAAACCAGTAGCTACTACAAAAGTAAAAGAGATTTCACTTCCTGTGGTACAAGTGAACTCTCGGGAACAAGGCACAGTGTAATTCGAAGGCACTTGCTGCACATGATTTTTGTCTTCCTCTGACAAATTTGGCAGCGTTTTTGCTCTTTTCCAAATTCAGGAAAAGGGTTGTACCCGTCATGTCACACGTGTGTAGGGGGGGGGGAGTAGGCTCTGTAGGTATTTTTCGTGGAGGAGTACCTTCGCCCTCTAGAGATAATGGTCTACCAGGGCTCCTTCGAGATGTTTCGGAGTATCCGAGAGAGTATGCAATGGAGGTTTTGAACTTTAGTAGCGCCATTGGTTTGTCATTGGACTGCCAGCAGTTACGACGATAAATTAGCCAGGCATTGACTGCGGCACTGTCAAGAGCGTAGTAGAATATGCGCATGCACCACTTTCTTGTCTTCAGGTTGGAGCGATAGAGCTCAATAAGCATATAAGCCAAGTCCACACCACCTATGTACTTGTTGTACTCTTTGATCATTGCGGGCCTTTCGATTTCCATGTATATCTTCTTGGAGAAGTCCACACGTCTACAGGTATCCTTAGGCTCAACTACAACGTAGTTCGACACAATCGTGACCGCTTTGTTATCGTACCAGAACACCAAGCAAACATTTGTCGATTTTTCCACTCTCCAGTCGACGTGTCCCCGACCAAATCGTTTCAGCTCCTTTCTCTTGCATCAGTTCGCATCCTGAAAGACGGTTCTGATGAATAGTCCCAATGCAATCATATCCAATCTCCTTCAGATGAACGACAAGGTCTAAGCTCTAAAACCAATTGTCGAAAAATATCTTGTGCCCCGAAAAATATCTTTGGGTTCCAGGGATCTCAAGTCTCATAACAACATCTCCGCCAAGACCGAAGGGCCCAACTTCCACAGTTCCTCGGCCTTGGTTGATGTCGTACATGATCCCACTACTTCCATCTCGAGTAAACACTTTGAACCCATAGTTGATTTGCTGCGATAAAATTTGATGAGAACTGAGCCTGAAGATAGACACAGTATGGATGAACAGATTATCCCATTCAAGGGAAGATCTGTTATGCGGCAGTATCTCCCAAACAAGCCGCACAAGTGAGGGCCTCACCTTGAACAAACGATTATGTCCAGGATCGGTTTTTGGCTTGCACTTACTGTTGTCATTGAAGTCCGAGTACCTTCGAATCAATGTGAAACAGTCTTGGGACATCTTTCCAGAGACGAGGGTATAGTTCAGCTCCTTCTCCCAGTAGAGCTTATAGCTAGGTAATCCTATTATTCCCATATAGAGAGTTATTGAAAGGTAAGAGTATATCTCTTGTTTTGTGGCATCGATGAATTTGTTATCCTTCGTCATTGCATAGAGATTCGTCTCTAACAATATCTTATCAATCATTTCATCAGAGAAAACATAGAAAATATTCGGCTGGGGACATGGACTCTGTTGGTGGGGGAGTATATGCACACATAACTTGCTGATCTTCAATATAATGCTCGAAGTCCTCATAACGCCACTCGTATTTGCCCCTATTTCGTCGATCTACCTTTTTGGCGGAAGGTTGCTGATCATCAGTTGCCCTGTCAAAGCTAGTAGAGGGCCCAGGTTCTTCAAGATCATGGGACTCAAGAAAGTTATCGGTTATACTTTATATGAAATTTTATTAATTCATGAAATCTTTATTATAAGCGATCTGTACTTTTAAACCACTAATATTTTTTACTAAAATAATAAAAAAATTCATCTATAAATTTTTCCTTTTGCATGAGATATCAAGTTAGTGGCTCCTGGCATGACTAAATTTTAGAGTTTGAATTTTCGGCAAAATGTCTTTATTATTTGAAATAACAAAACTATTGGTGTTATTGATTGTAAAAAAGATTTAATAAGTCAATAAAATTTTATGTGTAGTATATCTAATTGGTGACTTTCAAAATGATGCTTTATTTAGGGTTTTTTGGATATCTAAAAAGACTTGAACAAAAAATATATATTCATATACGTTTTCGAATGAATTGACCCTAAATCAAGCTCTTTACATAATTTTTGAAGAGCTCTGATTTTTGAGGTTAGGCCGTAAGTCCGACCTCAATCAATTTAGAGCTCTGACATGATCGAATCAATTCCATGCTTTTATTCGGATATTGGTATATTATTAACTAATGTTAAAAGCTTTGTATTGTCTGATACCATAATTTGTGCCGTTTAATCATCCAAAAATACAGATTTACTGAATCGAGTCTATTCTGCTAAAAACTTTAGTTTATGGTAAATATTATACTAGGTGGCTTACTCTCTATTAAACGTTTAAGAGAGAGTAGCTTTTTGGCAACACTGGCATTTCCTTGGTGCTTTAGCTAGACTACGTATAGTGCTTTTAATATTGATATGATGCTTTAAGTAAACCTCAGATGTTCACGTTGTCAGGAATAATAATAACAATGATCAAGAAAATAATGGGTTATTGTGTGTACAGTGGGACCGACATGAGAGTAAGATAAGTATGCAGCACTAGGCCCTAAAGTCTAAATCCAGTGATGCTGATCTCCGTTTCATGAAACTTCAGCCAAGAAGTGTAATAGGGGACTGGGAGATAGCCATCTTGTGCTTTGGCTCGCCCGTCCTGTGTGCCTTCTAGATTTCTTCATCTGCCCAATCAGAAAGCTATCCAAAAAGCTACTCTCTATTAAACGTTGCAAGAACTTTTAACTACCATAGATGATATTTCGTTGCTTTTCTATAGAATTAGGCTAAAAGAAACAATAAAATCAATTACAACAATTGGAGAAAAAATAAGATCAGAAGTTCTTTTTTTCAAGCAGTTCGTGGTAACGAACTGTAATAGGGAGCGACCCGGGTCAATAGTAACCGAAACTCTAAAAAATAAAATTATCATACCAATAGTTACATAAAAAATGGCATTTCAATGCTGATTTTAAATATATAAGTTTCATCAAGATCAGTTATACTCATCAAAAGTTACGAGCCTGAGAAAATTTGCCTCATTTTAGAAAATAGGGGGAAACACTCCCTAAAAGTCATACATTCTTAACGAAAATCACACCATCAAATTCAGCGCATTAGAGAACCTTTTTGTAGAAGTTTCAATCTCCTATCTACAAAAATGTGGAATTTCATATTTTTTGCCAGAAGACAGATCACCGATGCGTGTTTAGGCTATTTGTTTTTTTGTTTGTTTTTATTTTTTTTCCCAGGGGTGATCGTATCGACTGAGTGGTCCTAGAATGTCGTGAGAGGGCTCATTCTAACGGAAATTGTAAGTTCTAGTGCACTTTTTAAGTGACCAAAAAAATTGGAGGGCACCTAGGCCCCCTCCCACACTCATTTATTTTTTCAAAAGTCACCGGATCAAAATTCTGAGATAGCCATTTTATTCACCATAGTCGAAAAATCTAATAACTATGTCTTTAGGAACGACTTACTCCCCCTCATTCCTCGTGTGAGGGGCTGCTAGTTACAAACTTTGATCTGTGTTTACAAATAGTAATGGTTACTGGGAAGTGTACAGATGTTTTCAGGGGTATTTTTTTGGTTTAAGGGGGAGAGTTTAGGGGGGGGGCGATCACGTGGGAGCATATTTTCATGGGAAAAATTCTCATGGAGGAAGAGAATTTCAATGAAGGGGTGCAGAATTTTCTAGCATTATTTGAAAAAACAATGAAAAAATAAATATGAAAAGCTTTTTCTACTGAAAGTAAGGAGCAGCATTAAAACTGAAACGAACAAAATTTATTACACATATGAGGGGTTTACCTCTTTGTTATGGGGTTTACCTCTTTGTCTTTGTTTTATAAGAGTGAGGTCACTATTGACGCTAAAGTATTTTTTACTAATTTCAGCGATTTATTCTACGGCCCTAGTGATTCAGAGGTCATTCTTAAGGAATTCGGAAAAATCTAAGCTTTAGTGTAAAGAGCAAGGTATCGACGAGGGTTGAACCCCCTCATAAACGCAATAAAAACATACGAATATAGAAGTTCATTACGTAAAATAATTCGTCAATTATGTATATTTTTTACTAATGAAAACGTTTGTAAAAAATTAAAAGTTCTAGTTGCTTTTTTAAGTAATCAAAAACTTGGAGGGCAACTAGGCCTCCTCCCTCGCTCCTTTTTTCTCAAAATATTCCGATTAATTGCAATTAATTAATATGCAAATTTCATTTTAATTATTTATGTGCGGAGAGCCAAGATCAAAACATGCATTAATTCAAAAACGTCCAGAAATAATATAAAAAATTCTGCTCAGAGGCCAAGCGAGTCATTTCTAGGTAATCTGTGGTTTTTCTTTTTTGTTTTTGAAAAGATTGCGATTTATGTGTTGTATTGTTAAATAATGAGAAAATACCAACAACAACAGTCATTTTTAGAGTCTAAACTTTTTGTATCGTATATTCTAACGTATATTCAGGGAACCGCTCTACCTGGGCGAACAATTTCTGCTCAGAGGCCTAGCGAGTCATTTCTAGGTAATTTGTGGTTCTTCTTTTTTGTTTTTGCAAAGATTGCGATTCATGTGTTGTATTGTTAAATAAGAAAACAATACCAACAACAACAGTCATTTTTATAGTTTAAACTTTTTGTATCGTATATTCTAATCTAATTTGTATTCAGGGAACCGCTCTATCTGGGCGAACAATTTCTACTCAGAGGCCTAGCGAGTCATTTCTAGGTAATCTGTGGTTCTTCTTTTTGTTTTTACAAAGATTGTGATTCATGTATTGTATTGTTAAGAAAGAAAACAATACCAACAACAACAGTCATTTTTAGAGTCTAAACATTTTGTATCAAACCTTTTCTTTTTTTTCGAAGATTTGAAAAAAAGAAGTTAAGCGAAACTATTTATATTTGTGTTGTTTTACTGTAAAATAGTACTAGTATTTGTAAGTCTAGTTGGAATGACACCTCAATTCTCACGATTTACACTTTGTTATTTTTAATCTGTTATTATTTTTTATTGATATAATCTAATTAGTTATGATTCATCAGCCTCGCTCAGACTAGTCGGGAATGGTACCTCCGCTCCCGCAATTTGAGGACGCCGCTCTACCCATTCGGCTATGGGGATATATTTGTATATTTATCAGTGTTAGCACTATAATATCAAGCTTGAACCTTACGAGCCAAATCTAGTCTTTAATATGGGTTTTTTTTTTTTTTTTTTTTTTTTTTTTTTTTTTTTTTTTTTTTTTTTTTTTTTTTTTTTTTTTTTTTTTAGGCAGCAATAGTGCTAGAACGCAAAGTAAAATATTATACAACGTATTTTTTGGGCTCAAACAACAGCTGAAATTTACTTGAAAGGGATAAGTAGAGAGTCAAAATTGGAAATTTATAGCATTATAACTTTCTTAACAGAAAGTTTCGGGCATTTGCTTTGATAGCCCTGAAAAAGGCTGTTTGATACTGCAGGATAACTTATTGCAAACATTATTTTTTAGCTGGTTTCTTAGCTACTGACTTTTTTTGGCGGGAGCTTTCTTGACTGACGGCCCCTTCTTGGGTGTATATTTCTTTGCTGCTACTGCTTTTTTGGCCACAGTGGGTTTCTTGAAAACCTTTACAGGTTTTTTGCTACCAGCCATTGGCTTGGTAGCCTTTTTGGCTGAAGTTGACTTTTTAACTGCAGTAGGTTTGGCTGTTTTCTTGACTAAGGTTTTCTTAGCTGTGGGCTTGGCAGGCTTTACAGCTAGGAAGTGTCTAAAAGATTTGATGGCCTTTAAAAAGGCCGTTGGGTAGGGGGACAGTTCAGGGGGGACCATTAACCACCAGAGCCATACAGTGTACGACCTTGACGCTTCAGAGCGTAGACTACATCCATTGCTGTTACTGTCTTTCTTTTGGCATGTTCTTTGTAGGTGACAGCATCACGAATAATATTTTCGAGAAAATCTTTAAGAACACCTCTGGTTTCCTCGTAAATTAGGCCAGATATACGTTTTACACCACCGCGGTGAGCCTGTCTTCTGATAGCTGGCTTTGTGATACCCTGGATATTGTCACGAAGAACTTTGCGATGACGTTTTGCGCCTCCTTTTCCAAGCCCCTTTCCTCCCTTTCCTCTTCCTGTCATTTTAAATTCAGTGGAGTCGTCAACAGCTGTAAAGTTTTTGTCAAACTAAGAAATTACTTTCAAAGCCCGCTCAATTTATACTATTAAAGTCTTTTCCATCAAAATGGGACTCTGTCGTGCGGCTGGCGCTCCGTATAAATATAGCCACTAGGTATTGATTCATTTGTTCATTCTTTTAAATAGAGGCAAACTATCAACATGGCTAGGACAAAACAAACTACAAGAAAATCAACGGGCGGAAAGGCACCTAGAAAGGAGCTTGCGACCAAGGCAGCACGTAAGTTCGCTTTTGCTACCGGAGGGGTGAAAAAACCACACAGATACAGTTCTGGAACAGTAACCCTGAGAGAAATTCGTCGCTATCAAAAGAGTACCGAACTCTTAATAAGGAAATTGCCCTTTCAGAGACTTGCGCGAGGGATTGCCCAGGATTTCAAAACTGACTTGAGGTTCCAGAGTTCGGCTGTGATGGCCTTACAAGAAGCCAGCAAGGCATATTTAATTGGACTTTATGAGGATACCAACTTGTGTGCCATTCACGCCAAAAGGGTGACCATCATGCCCAAAGATATTCAACTTGCCCGTCGTATCCGTGGCGAGAGAGCTTGAGTACCTTAGTTCACCGCAACTGCATCCTAACCAACGGCCCTTTTTAAGGGCCACTAGATGGATTAAACAAACAGGCAAAATTACGTTAAACAGCGTTGTGTTTGTTGGAAAAAAGGTATGACTCAAGGAGGCATAATTATTTCAAAAATGAGTTGAAAGATTCGGCGCGGCATTAAACAAGATCCAAACTATCTAATGAAAAGCGAAAGACACTAAAAGCCAATTTAGGCCAGTCTAATAAATCCAAAAATACCCCCCCCCCCCAAAAAAAATGAACAGACTCATTTTTATGCAATCAAACAGTTCGTGGTAACGAACTGTAGTAAGGAGCGATCCGGCTCAATAGTAACCAAAACTCTAAAAAATTGAATTTTGATATAAATGGCTACATCAAAAGAATCGCATTTTAATGCTGATTTTAATTATATAAGTTTCATCAAGTTTAGTCTTACCCATAAAAAGTTACGAGCCTGAGAAAATTTGCCTTATTTAGGAAAATAGGGGGAAACACCCCCTAAAAGTTGTAGGATCTTAACGAAAATGACACCATCAGATTCAGCGTATCAGAGAATCATACTGTAGAAGTTTCAAGCTCCTATCTACAAAAATGTGGAATTTTGCATTTTTTGCCAGAAGACAAATCACGGGTGCGTGTTTATTTGTTTGTTTTTTTGTTTTTTTTTTGTTTTTTTTTTTCCCAGGGGTCATCGTATCGACCAAGTGGTCCTAAAATGTCGCAAGAGGGCTCATTCTAACGGAAATGAAAAGTTATAGTGCCCTTTTTAAGTGACCAAAAAAATTGGAGGGCATCTAGGCCCCCTCCCACGCTCATTTTTCTCCCAAAGTCAACGGATCAAAATTTTGAGATAGCCATTTTGTTTGGCATAGTCGAAAATCTTAATAACTATGTTTTTTGGGGATGACTTACTCCCCCAGAGTCCCTGGGGGAGGGGTTGCAAGTTACAAACTTCAACCAGTGTTTACATATAATAATGGTTATTGGGAAGTGTACAGACGTTTTCAGGGGGATTTTTTTAGTTTTGGGGGTAGGGTTGAGGGAGGGGGCTATGTGGGAGGATCTTTCCTTGGAGAAATATGCCATGGGGGAAAAAAATTCAATGAAAAGGGCGCAGGATTTTCTAGCATTACTATAAAAAAAAAACAATGAAAAAATAAGCATGAAAACGTTTTTTCAAATGAAAGTAAGGAATAGCATTGAAATTTAAAACAAACAGAGATTATTACGCATATGAAGGGTTCTAAAAATACTTTAGCATAAAGAGCGAGGTATTTAGGAGGAGATAAATACCTCGCTCATAAATACCTATGCTAAAATATTTTTAGTGATTTCAACTATTTATTCTACGGCCTATTTGATTCAGGGGTCATTCTTAAAGAATTGGAACAAAACTTACGATTTAGTGTAAAGAGCGAGGTATTAACGAGGGTACAAACCCCCTCGTACACATAATAAAAATATAAGAATATAAAAGTTTGTTACGTAAGTTAATTCTTAAGTTACGTATATTTTTAATTAATAAAAACGTTCGTTGAATATTAAAAGTTCTAGTAGCCTTTTTAAGTAACCGAAAAATTGGAGGGCAGCTAGGCCTCCTTCCCCACCCCTTTTTTCTCAAAATCGTCTGATAAAAACTAAGAGAAAGCCATTTAGCCAAAAAAAAAATTAATATACTAATTTCATTTCAACAATTTATGTGCGGAGAGCCAAAATCAAACATGCATTAATTCAAAAAGTTCAGAAATTAAATAAAAAAAACTAGTTTTTTTAACTGAAAGTAAGGAGCGACATTAAAACTTAAAACGAACAGAAATTACTCCGTATATGAAATGGGTTGTCCCCTCCGCAGTCCCACGCTCTTTACGCTAAAGTTTTTAGTTGTTTTAAAAAGTAGAATTGTGGCAAAGAGTCAAACTTTAGCGTAAAGAGCGAGGGACTGCGGAGGGGACAACCCATTTCATATACGGAGTAATTTCTGTTCGTTTTAAGTTTTAATGTCGCTCCTTACTTTCAGTTAAAAAAACTAGCTTTTTTATTTAATCATAATAAGGAGGTTCATGCCAGACTTGCCTCTCACTCAATCGGACCATCTCTCTTGGCTTTTTCTACAATTTTCCATGGCTTGATGCCAACAACTATTCGATTTTAATTCAAAATCAACGGACATAAAAAAAACAAAACAAAAAAAAACACTACGGGCAAAATAACAAAAAAAAAAAAGGTCGAAATTATTTCAGGTATACGCCAAATTATTGTAAAAATGAGTCATAAATTCAGCGTGGCATTCAACAAGATCCAAAACATGTAATAAAAAGGAAACACGCAAAAAGCCAATTTAGGTCAGCCTAATAAATCCAAAAACACTCAAAAAAATGAACGGCTCCCAATGGGGCCGACGGACCTTTAAAAATCTTTTCATGGAATGTCATGAAAAAGTCAAGGCCCCCTTTTCTATTCTCTTTAACTATTCGGCGATATATAATATTTTCTATACAACAAGCAAATTGAGACCTGCCTTCTAAACAGGGACCCTTTTTATTGTTTAGAATTATGGTTTAGTATGGGTTCTTGTTTACCCAAGATTTCACAAATCAAAGCCAGGAGTAATGAAAGCAATTTGAGAGTAGAACATTTGAAATAAGGTGTTAGCCCTTAAAAGGGCTGTTTGGGAGGGTCCGGCTGATTGAGCACTAATAATCGGGGGAAACCCCCTTATTTGGAGCTTGTGTATTTTGTTACAGCTTTAGTGCCTTCACTAACAGCATGCTTGGCAAGTTCTCCGGGTAATAGCAGCCTCACAGCAGTTCTGCTATGTAACCTCTCTGCTAGTGATGGGGGACCTCTTGCTGTAGTGAGCTAGACGAGAGGCTTCCGCAGCAATCCTTTCAAAGATGTCATTGACAAAGCTATTCATGATGCTCATTGCCTTGCTACAAACACCAGTGTCGGGAGGCACTTGCTTGAGAACTTTGTAAATGTAAATGGCGTAGCTTTCCTTCCTCTTTCGTTTCCTTTTCTTATCAGTTTTACTGATATTTTTCTGCGCCTTACCAGCTTTCTTTGCTTCTTTTCTGAGAAAGGGCAACTATGCAGAGCGAGCTGGTGCAGGGGCACCCGTTTACCTTGCAGCGGTGATGGAGTATTTGCTGCTGAGGTCCTTGAGCTGGCTGGTAATGCTGCACGAGATAACAAAAAAACTCGTATCATTCCTCGTCACCATCAGCTAGCCATTAGAAACGATGAAGAACTGAACAAGCTACTGTCGGGGGTTACCATTGCCCAAGGAGGTGTTTTGCCCAATATTCAAGCAGTCCTTCTACCAAAGAAGACTGAAAAACCGGCAAAGGCCTAAATGAATCTAATTTTAGCTCCAAGACCTACCCTAAAATAACCAACAGCCCTTTTCAGGGCTACAAATTCATTGAATCACTCTATAGCATCTAACCACTCCTGAAATGGAAAAAGCTATGAAATTAAGGATGCTGAATGTGAAAAGGAAAACTTTCACATTTATCTAGTAACAAGGACAAGAATTTACCCGAGGCTGGGGAGATATTTTCTTTAAAAATCCTTAAATTTTACCCCAATAAAATCTAAATATATATTTGAGGCTAAACCATTTTGTTACAATTAATAAAGTTTCAAAGACCCTATAATTCGACTGATCCAAACTAGCGTAGGAAGCCATAGGGTAGTCATCTCAAAGGTAGAAACATTTTGGGGGGCTTGTCATTTTTTTCAGAAGGAATAATGGTGTGTTTTCAGAAAAAGAATTAATAAACATAATTTGATTCTTTTTAAATATTTGTCTATTAAAAACCCTGGTTCATGACTCTAAAACTAGGCATTTTATTTCTTTTCAGTTTGTGGACCAACAAGCATTTTGTTACAAAATTTTTCAGCCAACGGCCATACTACGTTGAAAGTACCCAGTCTCGTCAGATCCTGGAAGTTACACAACGTAGGGCCCGGTCAGTAGTTGGATGGGTGACTGACTGGGAACACCGGTTGCTCTTGGCATCTTTATATATATATAAAATATATATATATATATATATATATATATATATATATATATATATATATATATATATATATATATATATATATATATATATATATATATATATATATATATATATCTTCTATATATATAAAAATAAGTTGTCTGTCTGTGGATGGATGGATGGATCAGGTGACGTCACCTGAAAAAACTGGATTAGGTGACGTCAAAACTGAAAAAACTAAAAAAAGGCAAAAACTACAAAAAAAACTAAAAACTAATAAAAAAAATAAAAAAGCTAAAAAACTAAAAAAAACTATAAAGGTAAAAACCAATAAAAAACTAAAAAAAAAACTGAAAAAACTAAAAAAAAGGCAAAAACTACAAAAAAAAACTAAAAACTAATAAAAAAAGTAAAAAAGCTAAAAAACTAAAAAAACTAAAAAAACTAAAAAAAGGTAAAAAACTAAAAAAAATAAAAAATAAAAAAAAACTAAAAAAAAGGAAAAAACTGAAAAATAAGCTAAAATAAAGGTAAAAACCAATAAAAAACTAAAAAAAAAAAGGAAAAAACTAATAAATGACGACACTCAAAGAGAAAGCGACCAGGACAAAAGGAATGTTCGATTAGCAATCAACAAAGCACCGGGACACAGGGAGTATAAATGACGACCAGGACATAAGTAAAAAAAAAAAAACTATCTATATATATAAAAATAAGTTGTCTGTGGATCTGTGGATCGTGGATCAGGTGACGTCACCTGAAAAAACTGGATCAGGTGACGTCAAAACTGAAAAAACTAAAAAAAGGCAAAAACTACAAAAAAAACTAAAAACTAATAAAAAAAATAAAAAAGCTAAAAAACTAAAAAAACTAAAAAAAGGCAAAAACTACAAAAAAAAAACTAAAAACTAATAAAAAAGCTAAAAAACTAAAAAAACTAAAAAAAAGGCAAAAACTACAAAAAAACTAAAAACTAATAAAAAAAATAAAAAAGCTAAAAAACTAAAAAAACTAAAAAAACTAAAAAAAGGTAAAAAAGTCACCTGAAAAAACTGGATCAGGTGACGTCAAAACTGAAAAAACTAAAAAAAGGCAAAAACTACAAAAAAAAACTAAAAACTAATAAAAAAAATAAAAAAGCTAAAAAACTAAAAAAACTAAAAAAAGGCAAAAACTACAAAAAAAACTAAAAACTAATAAAAAAGCTAAAAAACTAAAAAAACTAAAAAAAAGGCAAAAACTACAAAAAAACTAAAAACTAATAAAAAAAATAAAAAAGCTAAAAAACTAAAAAAACTAAAAAAACTAAAAAAAGGTAAAAAACTAAAAAAACTAAAAACTAAAAAAAAACTAAAAAAGGTAAAAACTAAAAGAACTAAAAAAGAAAAAAATAAATGACGACACTCAAAGAGAAAGCGACCAGGACAAAAGGAAAGTTCGATTAGCAATCAACAAAGCACCGGGACACAGGGAGTATAAATGACGACCAGGACACAAGTAAAAAAAAAATTAACAAAACTAAAAAGAAGGTAAAAACTACAAAAAAACTAAAAAGAAAAAAAACTAAAAACTAATAAAAAAACTAAAAAATCTAAAAATCTAAATAAACTAAAAAAGAAAAAAAAAGGAAAAAAATAAAGGAGAAAAACAAAACTAAAAAACGAATGTATATACAGACCGGTACACCGGGATACAAATGACGACCGGGACACAGGGAATATAAATAACGACCGGGACACAGGGACACAACTACAACGGGGACACCGGGGGAAACAGGGGGATATAAATGACGACCGGGACAAAAAAACTAAAAAGAAAAAAAAACTAAAAACTAATAAAAAAACTAAAAAATCTAAAAATCTAAATAAGCTAAAAAATAAAAAAAAAGGAAAAAAATAAAGGAGAAAAACAAAACTAAAAAACGAATGTATATACAGACCGGGACACCGGGATACAAATGACGACCGGGACCCGGGACACAGGGAATATAAATGACGACCGGGACACAGGGACACAACTACAACGGGGACACCGGGGGAAACAGGGGGATGTAAATGACGACCGGGACACCGGGACAGGGAATGGTCGATTAGCAATCACCATCAACAAAGCTCAAGGGCAATCATTAGAATCATGAGGTATAGATCTGAATACAGATTGTTTTCCCATGGACCATTATATGTTGCATGTTCAAGAGTCGGTAAACCTGACAATCTATTTATATGCAAAGACAATGGGACAGCAAAGAATGTTGTATATTCGCAAGTTTTACGTAGTTAAAACCATATATATATATCTATCTATATTCACAGGTGGGACATAGGGACACAACTACAATGGCGCGTAACTATTATGGCGCGTAACGACTTACGCGCGCGGGGGGGCTTGGGGGGGGGGGCGCGAAGCGCCACCCCAACAGCTAGTATATATATATATATATATATATATATATATATATATATATATATATATATATATTGTAATGATTTTTTTTTCAAAGTAAAATAATATTCTTGGTAACAAACTCGTTTCCTTATTCTAAAAGCGCCAAGCTGATTACATCTTTTATAAGAAGAAAGAAAAACAGAAGAGACTAAGTTGGACATCTTGATTTCCATCTATCGGTAATAAATAAATGCCAAGACTTGACTCACATTTATCTAAGCCAATAAATAAAGTCAAAAATTGTAACCAAAGTGACATTATAAGCCCCCAAGACATTTTAGTTGACCATCCCGGCAATTAAATCAAGTTGAAAGCCACCAAGAAACTTACAGTTTTAAATGATTAATTCTCCTATGCCGGAATTGATTCTTCAGTCTATGGGGCATCTCCTTGATCGGTCAAATATACTGGGGGCTTATAATGTCACTTCACTTTTGTCACAAGTCACAATTTTTTACTTTATTTATTGGCTCATCAGCTAAGCCAAAATAACAGTGGACTCACACTCATTTCTGATTTCCAAAAAGATGGCGTGTCATTCAATATATTCTATTGGGGGCACTTTACCAGCAATTTATGATAAAATCTGATTGAACAGTGTATTTATGTCCAAATCGTCTTCATATATTTTTGGGCTCAACTCCATTGGACAGTTCAAATACCTTTGTCTTTCAATAGCATATACACCACAATTCTGCTTGTTCCTTCAATAGCGCCGCATAAATAGCTGACTTAAATCAAAGACTTACTTTAAAATTAGTCTTTGATTTGTCCATGTCCAAATTCTCTTCATATGTTGTCAGGCCCAAATCCATTGTACAGTTCAAATTGCCTTCAAAAAATTACAGTTCAAAAAATTGGAGGGCACCTAGGCCCCCTCCCACGCTCATTTTTTCCCAAAGTCAACGGATCCAAATTTTGAGATAGCCATTTTGTTCCGCATAGTCGAAAACCATATTAACTATGTCTTTGGAATGACTCACTCCCCCACAGTCCCTGGGGGAGGGGCTGCAGGTTACAAACTTTGTCCAGTGTTTACATACAGTAATGGTTATTGGGAAGTGTACAGACGTTTTCAGGGGGATTTTTTTGGTTTGGGGTGGGGTTGAGGGGAGGGGGCTATGTAGGAGGATCTTCTCTTGGAGGAATGTGTCATGGGGGAAGAGAAATTCAATGAAAAGGGCGCGGGATTTTCTAGCATTACTATAAAAAAAAACAATGAAAAAATAAACACGAAAAAGTTTTTCAACTGAAAGTAAGGAGTAGCATTAAAACTTAAAACGAACAGAGATTATTACGCATATGAAGGGTTCTAAAAATACTTTAGCATAAAGAGCGAGGTATTTAGGAGGAGATAAATACCTTGCTCTTTATGCTAAAGTATTTTTAGTAATTTCAACTATTTATTCCACGGCCTTTCTGATTCAGGGGTCATTCTTAAAGAATTGGGACAAAACTTAAGATTTAGAGTAAAAGGCGAGGTATTAACGAGGGGACAAACCCCCTCATATACATAATAAAAAAATATAAGAGTATAAAAGTTTGTTACGTAAGTTAATTCTTAAGTTACGTTTATTTTTTACTAATAAAAACGTTCGTTAAAAATTAAAAGTTCTAGTTGCCTTTTTAAGTAACCGAAAAATTGGAGGGCAACTAGGCCTACTTCCCCACCCCTTATTTCTCAAAATCGTCTGATCAAAACTAAGAGAAAGCCGTTCAGCCAAAAAAAAAATTAATATGCAAATTTCATTTTAATAATTAATGTGCGGAGAGCCAAAATCAGAAATGCATTAATTCAAAAACGTTCAGAAACTAAATTAAAAAAACTAGTTTTTTAAACTGAAAGTAAGGAGCGATATTAAAACTTAAAACGAACAGAAATTACTCCGTATGTGAAATGGGTTGTCCCCTCCGCAATCCCTTGCTCCTTACGCTAAAGTTTGATTCTTTACCACAATTCTACTTTTAAAAACAATTAAAAACTTTAGCGTAAAGAGTGAGGGATTGCGGAGGGGACAACCCATTTCATATACGGAGTAATTTCTGTTCGTTTTAAGTTTTAATATCGCTCCTTACTTTCAGTTTAAAAAACTACGTTTTTTTTATTTTCGGGTTAAGATTGACAGGAGTCAACGAACGCAGCCTAACTTGCAAGTTAGAAAAATCACTCAATTTACAATGCACGAGTTTCGCTGACCTGTTTGCCATATCTAAGCAGTTCAAGGGTTTTAACCTTTAAATTTAATTAGGGGTGGTGACCTGAGATTTGATTTTATTCAAATAAAATTATATTTTAATTTTAATAGATCCTATTTGCTAATCAGATCTTATAGACGAAAAGTATCTAAAGATTTTGGTGTTCTTATCAGTGATTAGCCTATAGTTGTGTCAAACTCTGGAAGTTTTATTAAGATGCGAGTTTTTATTTATTTGTTTTGTCTTCTTTTCTCTTTCTGTCTCTTTTGTTTGTGTTTTTCTCTGTCTTTTCCTTTAGATGATTAACTAAGTTGTTTTCATTTTCTGTATTGAAAGAGGCTACGGGATGTGGATTCAAAATATTCGTAATATTTTTATTAATTAATGTTTTGTTGTTGCTTCTGTATTTAGGACGTTCCAGTATGCCTCTCACTGCTTTATTTAAATTAATCCGTTTTTTGTCTCTTAAACTTTCTCTTCTAAGAAATTATTTATTTATTTTCCATGATATATTTCAAAGTTTTTCTTTTTTCCAGAATGCGTTGTTCCCACTCGCCCAACTCACAGAAATAAGGAAATTATAGCTCTTATTATCAAAATTATTTCGCCGTATCTTGGATGATCGAAAAAGTCTTCATTTATAAGAACAACTGCAGTTTGACAACGATACCAGAAGTACATTTTCCAGTTTGTCTCCTGCATAATTTACGTTGTGTAATATATTCTCTTTTGAATTACCTTAGCTAAAGTGTTCATCTGTCGTATAAAACTATAACCAACAGTAAGGAATCTACTTTCATTAGTATTATTTGGGATCTATACAGGCACACACATAATGATTCCTTTCCTGGAGGAAGGGGGATAAAAACTTTTTTTTAATTGAATAAGCAATGCTCAAAAGTCTGGCTATACATACATATATTACATATATACATATCTACATGTATATATATATATATATATATATATATATATATATATATATATATATATATATATATATATATATATATATGTATATATATGGCACGATTGCAAACAGGTAGTTAAAGACAGAAAAAAACAAGGACGATGTGGGTGTTCTGACTTATTACTTTTTTGTGGATTGACCTCTTTGGCACAATTTTTTATATTAACAAGGGCGTTAACTGTTGCTTAGCTGGCAAGATGTTTATCTCATCTTTGACAAAAAAGTCGTTTTACCGAGCGCGATTGATTCTAAATATTTGAAGTTTAAAAAGTATTTAAACCCTGATACAAGAGTTTTATCTGATAACTAGATAAGAAAATATGGAAAAATTATAAAATGGAAATAATTCGAAAGGATGCTATCGAGGAATCACTCCTATCTCTGTGAGTTTCTATATACGGTACAATACTAGTCTCTTCATAAGATAAATATTATGAAGTTGTTACTTTTGATTTTGCATAACTTGGAGACCTAGAATGCCTCATACCGACACTGTCCTCTTGAACAGGACCTTTATATGTGCAAAATCCTGAAGTCAGTATAATTATTTTTTTTTTCAAGTTTTGAGCGGCAAAAAACAAGACGGAGGATCATGGGTTTACAGCAGGAGTATTTGCAAAGAACTGACACGCCTGCACATGATTTTTCAGGGAGGGGGTGATCTCAAAAAGGTTTTTATCCTTTTTATGTATTTTTTATGTAAAACCATTATAAGGTTTTTTATGTAAAACCATACTAATTACAGCTCAAAGAACTTTTCTTCAATAGAAAAGTTCTTGTTTTATTTGATACTTTTTAAGTGGAGATTATTCAGGATTCGTTTTCAAACAAATGTTTTATATTGCGTTTCAAAACCTTCAGAGTTACATATAAGGCCTAAATTAAAATGTAGTCGAAGTCGTGATGGATTAGAAACAATAACAAACGTACGTGTTATGTGCAGTTATTTGACAAAGATTTACTTTAAGTGATAAGTGCTTTCAAAAAGCAAAATGAAGGACGAAATAACAAACTTTTCTACCCAATCTAATAAACTATGAGCATAGTGGAATACGCTAATTAAAACATTTTGTTACCACGTTGCTTTGCAATGGCATTATTTGTTTTAGATATATTTAAAATATCCGTATTTTTTTTATCATGAACTTCCATGACGTTTTATAACCTGTTCTAAAACACTAGAAAGGCAACATAGAAGCCCATGTCGTCTAAGAAAATTTCAAGAGAAAGTCATAAAATATTTTTTTCCTAATTTTGTCTCACAAGCTATTCCTTAGCTTTTGATCAGCCATTGCGGTTGATTTATTCATTGACTTGCTTATTCTACTTTATATTTCGTGTATTAGTGAACTTATATTACGTGTCTGCTTATATTTCGTGTCATAGTGAAAGCTACTACCTATTAATATTATTTTCAACATATGAACTTTAGAGCGTCTTAACCACGATAATACCTTTCCAAGAACCCTACTGGTGTTGTATTGCGCGTTTTTACCGTGCGGGTAACGCTCATCAATTAAATATAGGGAAATTGTCTTGATCCTCCACACCCCTCTAATGTTTAAAATGTTTGTAAAAACCGAGCTTCGAACATTAGAGAGGTACGGGAGACCAAGGCAATCCTTCTAAATTTTATTTGAGAGCTCCTCCAGCACGTTAAAACGTGCAAAATAAGACGGGTATGTTATTTCGAAAGGTAGTATCAAACATTTCGTGGAACGAACTGTAGTAAGGAGCGACACGGCTCAATAGTAACCAAAACTAAAAAAAAAATTGAATTTTGATACCAATATCTACATCAAAAGAATTGCATTTTAATGCTGATTTTAAATATATAAGTTTCATCAAGTTTAGTCTTACCCATCAAAAGTTAGGAGCCTGAGAAAATTTGCCTTATTTTAGAAAATAGGGGAAAACACCTCTTAAAAGTCATAGAATCTTAACGAAAATCACACCATCAGATTCGGCGTATGAGAGAACCCTATTGTAGAAGTTTCAAGCTCCCATATACAAAAATGTGGAATTTTTTATTTTTTTGCCAGAAGGCAGGTCACAGATGTGTGTTTATTTGTTGTTTTTTTTTGTTTTGTTTTTTTTTCCCACGAGTGATCGCATAGACCCAGTGGTCCTAGAATGTTTCAAGAGGTCTCATTCTAAGTAATGGTTATGTACAGAAGTGTACAGACGTTTTCAGGGGGATTTTTTGGTTGGGGAGGATTTGAGAAGAGGGGGATATGTTGTGGGAACCTTCCATCGAGGAATTTGTCATTGGGGAAGAAAATTTCCATGAAGGGAGCGCAGGATTTTCTAGCATTATCCAAAAAAAACAATGAAAAAATAAATATGAAAAAGTTTTTTCAACTGGAAGTAAGGAACAGCATTAAAACTTAAAACGAACAGATTTTATTACGCGTATGAGGGGCTCACCTCCTCCTAATACCTCGCTCTTTACGCTAAAGTATTTTTAGTAATTTCAACTATTTATTCTACGGCTTTTGTGATTCAGGGGTCATTCTTAAGGAATTGGGACAAAATTTAAGCTTTAGTGTAAAGAGCGAGGTACTGACGGGGGGGGGGGGTGAACCCCCTCATATCCGTGATAAAAACATGAGAATACAAAAGTTCGTTAAGTAAGCTATTTTGTAAGTTACGTATATCTTTTACTGATAAAAACATTCGTAAAAAATTAAAAGTTCTAGTTGCCTTTCTAAGTAACCAAGAAATCGGAGGGCAATTAGGCCTCCTCCCCCTCTCTTTTTTTCTCATAATTATTCGATCAAAACTATGAGAAAGCCATTTAGCCAAAACAATAAATTTTCAAATTTTGTATTAATTATTCATCTTCGGAGAGCCAAAATCAAAACATGGATTGATTCAAAAACGTTCAGAAATTAAATAAAAAAAAACAAGTTTTCTTAACTGAAAGTAAGGAGCGACATTGAAACTTAAAACGACAGAAATTACTTCGTATATGAAAGGGGCTACTTCCTCATCAACGCCCCGCTCTTTACACTAAAGTTTTTTTTTACTGTTAAAGTAGAGTTGACAGAAAGAGTCAAACTTTTGCGTAAACAGCGGGGCGTTGATGAGAAAGCAGCCCCTTTCATTGACGAAGTAATTTCAGTTCGTTTTAAGTTTTAATGTCGCTTCTTACTTTCAGCTAGAAAAACTTGTTTTTTTTTTTATTTAATCCCAGGAGTATGAAGCATGAAATTGGGTGATATAGGTTATAGGTTTTTTTTACTGCCAGGTGTGTAGAAAGGATGGGGTACATAGACAAGGAGTAGGGCTCATGATGAATAAGGAAGCTGCTAAGTCTTTTTTAGGGTGGGAAAGCATTAATAATGCAATATTAATTGCTTATTTTATGACTAAAAAGTTCAGAGTATCAGGATACAATTTCACAAAATCTATGGGAGATCATATTTTCATATTATACTTTTAACACACTAAAAAAGAGTACTTCATAATTAAAACACGTATTTTCAAAATTCCGAGTGGCAATAATTTCCCTCCTCTTCCCCTCCCCTAAAGTTACCCCCTGTATTCGTAAAAAGCTCCCCACTCTTGAACTATCAATAATGTTAGAGTAATATGTTGGGGGTAATCAGTTTGGGGGTAATGCTTTCTTATTAAATTGACCTCTAATGAAGTAGCTTGATCTAGTTCTAAGCTTGTTTCGATATTAATGTTAATTTCCGAAATCCCAACAAGGCTTGTACGTAAGACCTTAGAGCCCTGAAAGTGGTGTGCATATAGGAGTGAGACACAACTTTATAAAACGGGAAATCATAAAACAAATAGTAGATGTTAGTGGAATTGTAGCAGAAATCTGATATCTTTAGGGTAAGGTTTCATTTATTTATTTAGGGTAATCTTTAGGGTAAGGTTTCATTTATTTATTGATGGTGATTTGTAGAAGATTTATGCTTTGAAGATTCTTTTTTTCTGCTCTTATTTAGTTTAATGGAGCTCTTTACTTTTCTTTGAAAAACTTGTTTTGAGGAAAAAAAATTTAGAATTAATCTTAAGAAAAGTCAAAACCAAACGAAATTGATTTTCAGCCAATGAATAAAATGACAAGATATAAAGAATATTTGGGCAAAAACTTCCGTTAACCCTCTTTCAGTGCTAAAGAGAAAGAGCAAACCTTTTGAACTGGCCCGAATCGAAGGAATAAAACGAAAGTATTTATGTTCGACAAAATAAAACGTACAGAAAACATAACGAAACGCAACGAAAAACTTATACAAAGACCGTAAACGTCTCAAAACATATTTAGTAGGATAAGATGAACCAACTGGAGAATTTATTAAATAAACCTGTTGAGATAAATGAAAATTTAGATTTGACCTTAAAAAATACGTGTTTGTAGAAAAAATGGACTTGGACTTGAGATTCTTAGAACAGGGGTTCGAGTCCTGGTGTCACTAGTTATTTGATTTGTAACCGGGGTTAATTTTGTGACTCTGTAAGCTCAGCCTGAGTTGACCCAGCTCATAGTGAGCACCTGGAGAAATCAAGGGGCACGGGAGTTATTGGATGATTTACCCCCAGTCAAGCATTGCACTACCGATCGAAGGCATCGAATCAGGAGATCGGTACCTGCGCAACGCAGACAATTGGTCAGCATGCGAATTTTTTTTTTTTTTTTTTTTTTAAGAGTGAGGTGAGACTGTTTAAATATTGACAAACATTAAGGCAAAGGGATGATTCTGCTTCAGTACCTATTATGGCAAAGGGGTGAGGCCTGGTGAAAGTGATATTTTTAGACCTCTGTGCTAATGTATTATTACTAAACATGTTCAATTAGAAGAGTGCTATTCATGACTATAATACAGGCTATTATTTACGAACGTGTGTACGGGATGAAATTTTTATGGGGAGACAGTCACGGCCGTGGTTTTTTTTAGAGGTGGCCAGTAATTGGAAAAAAAAATTATTTGATAATTTGAATAATAAGCACCAAGAAATTCGGGACAATTATAATTCAAGAGAGGGAAGCTAAAGCTTCTCCTATATACCTAATGATGGATTTTTATAGATTGCTTTTCTAGAACCAAACAAGGAAATATATATATATATATATATATATATATATATATATATATATATATATATATATATATATATATATATATATATATATATATATATATATATATATATATATATATATATATATATATATATATATATATATATATCATGAAAAGAGAAATCACCAGTGCAACAGCACAAACACACACACAAAAAAAAGAGAGACAGAAGGAGAAAAGGAAGACTGTTTTCCTAAATTAGTGATTAATATAGACCAGCACTTGAACGAGGCCTTAATCCTACTCATCCATACAATCACATAGGTCAAACAGCATAGCCACACACAATCAACCATAAAGAATAATCCATGGACAGGCAGTCATGTCTTCAATAAGTATAAGTCGTCATTTACCAAACAATAGAAAAAATAATATAGACAAATAATTCAGAGGCAACACCCAGCAAAAGGGCTCATCAGGAGAATACACTGGCCTGTATAGGGTTTCGCCACTCTAAATTCTCTACCCAGCACAGTGTTGTGGCTACCACAGAATATCCATGGCATCCCCGCGTCAGGTATCACCCCCAAAATACATGCCTATGAAAGAAAAAAAACCAGCAAATGTAAAACAACCAAGTAAAACCAAAACAATCTTATCCTGTTAATATATCCCTCCCTTTAGAAACAATAGGTAAACTAAATATTATAAATTCTACCAAATCACAAATATTAATACATTGCAAAAAACCTGAATGAACTAAACAATTATAGAATTCATCTTTACCATGTGGCTAATTTTTAAGAAAATCCGCTCAATTAGAAACACAATTCAAAATAAATGGCGCTGCGACAACATTTCTCGAACCTCCCAAAATAGTTGAAAATTTCTTTAAGTATTTCTAGATAATTCTTTTGATATTTATTTAAAAGTTCGTTATAATGAAAACTAAATTTTTTAAATTGACAAGTTAATTTATTTGCAGAAAAACCTCTTGATATCAATTTTTGGCTTAAGATTTAACATCTATTTTTAAAATCAATATAATTACTACAAATCCTTGCATAGCGAAGTAACTGTGAGAAAAACGCTGAATATGTGATATTTGAGTGTATATTACTTTCAGGGAATGGGAAACTAATCACTTCAAAATCAAATCACATCCGTTTTATTATACATTTTAAAACTTAATTTATTATTATCACAAATATTAATATTTAAATCTAAGAAATGATCTTCATGACCAGCGCCATGACTAGGCTCAAGAATAAGCTCTGATGGATATATATTTTTAGAAATATCAATGAAATCCTTACAATTTAAGACCAAAATATCATCTAAATATCTTTTATTATTTGACAAAGCATGTTTTAAATTAATTGGATTATTCTTATCCATCATATATTTATATTCTAGTTAACTTAAAAACAAGTCAGCTATAAATGGGCTGGCATTCCCCCCCATGGGAATTCCCACAATTTGCTTGTAAAAATCACCCCCAAATCTTATATAAGTATTGTATAAAACAAATTCCAATAACTCAAAAATCATATCCAAGCTGTAACATCTCAAGTTAACTGTAGTATTAAAGCAATTTGTCGATATAGCTTTTTTATTATAAATATCTATTTTTAAGAACCTTTTACTAGATAAGAGGAAAGATTTCTTGATAACAGTTTTTAAATTATCAAACATTACATTAAGTGATAAATTAGTATACATTGTCGCAAAATCGAAAGACTCAATTCTTTTAGCTGAAACCATTGTTAAAGAATCTATCACCTGCAGTGAATTATTAACACTCCAATATGGATTAAAATTCGAAAATTTTTTAATACCAGAACAATAGGTTTTAAGTTTATTTACAATTTCCTTTAAAATTAAAGAAAGGTCAGTAGCAGCAATGCGGGTTGGACATTTAGCCGCTCCAGCAATAAACCGTGGTTTAGGGAGATTCTTATGAAATTTTACAGTCCAATATAGGAAAGGGAACTTTTTATCATTGTCATTTATTTTAATATTAAAATTTTTAAAAAGTATTTCTTCAGTCCCTTCAATTAAATTCTCATCCTCTATATTTACCTTTTCGTAAACATTAGTTGTGCATAACTCCCTTTTTAAGATATCACAATACAGCTTCTGACAAATTATGGCAAAATTATTATTACCTTTATCCATATATATATATATTACCTTAATCAGTAAAGTCCTTTCGATCTGTCGGAGTATTAAACCCTTCTATTCGTCTACGTAGAGGTTTACATAATATAACCGGGAAAAGTGGTCACCCAATCGCTTAGTTTGGCTGAAGCATAATTTTGAATAGTTCTTACTTACATTTATATTAATCTGTCAACTACCAAGAGTCCTCCTTCCTTACTTCGAATAGACCTTAATATTACAATATTTTGGTTTAGCTACACAAATCTGTGCAGAAAGAAAGGATAGCCGAAATTCAATCGTAGCTATATTGATATAATGATCTTAGTTCTAAGTCATTGATGTTCTACTCAGCCCCCTTCCGCTATCACGAAACTCTAGATCCGCTAATGATTAGGAACAGTATTCCACAAACCCTTGACGAACTGCAGCATTTATATCAAACGAGAGGGTGCTAACTTTCAGAAATCACGTACGCCAGGCGGCAAGCGTGGCCAAAATTTGCCAAGCGTGGTGTAACGATACTTAGCGTTAAGGGAGCCGTGCCATGTGTGGTGGAACTTTGTGGCACACATGGTCCTCCGAGATGTATACCAGTTAACTGAAACTGTGTGGCCCCACCTCAGTATCACCTCCGATTATGCGGAACAACCTTAAAAGAGCCTCATTTTGGAATTATGACTCATTTGGAATAAAACTTTATTCGTCATTTGGAATAAAGTTTTTGCGGGGGGGGGGGGTCCCCCACAAACTTTTTGTCCGACTTGTTAAGACTTAAAAAAGATGCATATACACAATAGCTTGATGAATTTTACTTATACTTGGAATCGACTAGCTCCGTGATATTTGTGATGTTTTGAATACACTTTTTTAGCTTTTCATATAAATAGCTTGCTTTATAGCGTCTTGACGAAGTTGGGCATTGTGAATTGTGCCCCTCCCCCACACACTCTACTTTTTATGTGATCTTACATGTGTAACACGTATTAAGGAATAATAATAATCTAATGTAAGTCAAACAAGGTCAAACAACGCAGTATTCATAAAAAAAACACCACACTCGGCTGGCGCCAACAGTATTTGTGCTGAGCATTTATTGCCGCAAATGACCTCCTCTATAACCACCTTGCATTACTTTTTCAAATGCTTTTTAACGTTGGTGTCGTTCCGGACACTGTATGCATTGGAGTGATTAGCCCAATTCTCAAAAGGAATAAACATAAATCACCATGTACGTCATATAGGCCAGTGACTACGTCAGGCATTTTCGCAAAGATATTTGAGCTTCTGATTATTGACCACTTAAAAGAAAAGTGTATTATGACACCATTTGTTCGGGTTCCAGCCAGGTTTAGGTTGCTTCTATGTCCTTAGAAGTCTCTGTAATATATTCAGAGATACAGAAGCATCTGGGAGCACTCTGGTTCTGGCTCTCGGAGTACACGATATTATGAACAGTGCTGTCACTTACTTGAAGTACTTTTACTTGAAGTACTACTTAAGTAAAATTTTCCATTACTTGTACTTGTACTTAAGTAAAAACTCTAGGGTGTACTTATTACTTGGTACTTAAGTAAGATTACGAAATACTTATTACTTAAGATACTTTTAATGTACTTGTTTTTCAAATACTTTACCTTTGACACGAAAATTTTGTGTGTGTGTGCTTCGGCAATGTACAAGAAAACATCACCTTTAGATTTAGAGAAAACTCAGATATAGCTTTTGTGTGTCTGTGCTTTGGCAATGTACAAGAAAACATCACCCTTTAGATTTAGAGTAAACTCAGATATACCTCCATGCCCTATTTTGGATATGAAACAAGGTATTAGTTTTTGACAAAAAAAAATTATAGTATTATTAACACTTGGTTTGATTTTTGTTTAAAAGTTATATAACAAAGAAAATTAAAATTATTTCGCAGTTCACTGGTCGACAGTGAGCTAAAATCCCTTGTTTTGTGCTAAATGTTGCATACTATAGTCCATTTGGGCTTATATTTCTAACATTCGTGTTTAAGTTTTGTCATCTCGTCAACTGAACCAGGTTTCTACCATTTCATTCTCTTCAGGACCATATTATTGGTAAAACTACTGAAGCTATGAATCTTTGACCATCTAAATGTTGTCTGCAATAAACAAGTCTAGGTAATTCTATCAGGATCCAATGCAGTGGTATTTTGTCAAATTCGTTTCAGCAAATTAAGGTATTCAGACGAATCTGACTTCAGATTTGTCACTCCATTCGTAAGTTATAGGCCCTACTAAATTAAAGGAAAACTCAACTTTCTTAAGACCTGAAACCCTCTCTCTCTCGCCCTATTTGAGATAGGGTTTGTGTTACCGGAACTTGAAATGAGCCCTGATCTGAGGCTTCAAGTCAACTTGAAACCTGATCTGAGGTTTCAAGTTTTAAGAAGGTCGAGTTTTCCTTCAGTTTAGTAGGACCTATAACTACTTCCACCCATGGCTTGCCCAAAGCCTGGAAATAACCCTTTTCCAAAATAAGTCATACTGAAGCCAATCTTCAACCAAATATTCCGTCCCCAGAGAAAAATTACTTTGTATGGCTCTTGGTATTTACCAAGTGATATACAGTGATCGTAAATTCTGTAGGTCTGTCGGTCTGTCAGTTCCGGTCTTGCTAGTTTAGGCACTTCCAGATAAGCTAGGACGATGAAATTTGGCAGGCGTATCAGGGTCCAGACTAGATTAAATTTGAAATAGTTGTTTCCCCGATTCGACCATCTGTGGGGAGTGGGAGGACGGTTAATTTGGAAAAATTAGATCGGATCTTAATTAAATTTGATATTTAGATGGATATCATGTCTCAGAGCTCTTACTTTGAATTCCGACCGGATCAGGTGACATTGGAGGGGGAAACCTAAAATCTTGGAGAATGCTTAGAATGGAGGGATTGGATGAAACTTAGTGGGAAAAATAAGCACAAGTCCTAGATACGTGATTGATATAAACAGAACGAATTCACTCTCTTTTGGGGAGTTAGGGGGAAGGGTTAATCCTGAAAAGTTAGAAAAAATGAGGTACTTTTAACTTACGAAGGAGTAATCGGATTTTGAATTTCATCGGATGAAATTTCATATAAGAAGGACCTCGTAACACAGATCTCATGTATTAAATACCAGTGTCATTGGGGGGATTTGGGGGGGGGGATCTTGGAAAACACTTAGAGTGGAGTGATCAGGATGAAACTTGGTGGGATGAATAAGCACAAGTCCTAGATACGTGATTGACATAACCGGGATGGATTCGCTCTCTTTGGGGGAGTTGGAAGGGGTGTTAATTCGAAACATAAAAAAATTGAGGAATTTTTAACTTAAGAGCGGGTGACCGTTCGTGAGGTATTCTTGAATTTGATATTAAGAAGGAATTCATCTCTCAGAACTCTTATTTTAAACCCCGACCAGTTCTGATGACATTGGGGGAGAGTTGGAGGGGGAAACCGGAAATCTTGGAAAACACAGTGGAGAGATCAGGATGAAGCTTGGTGGGTAGAATAAGCAAATGTCGTAGATACGTGATTGACGAAACCGGACTGGATCCACTCTCTTTGGGGTAGTTAGGGGGTCCAGTTCTTTGGCGAGTTCGGTACTTCTGGACGTGCTAAGACAATAAAATTGGTAGGCGTGTCAGGGACCTGCACACATTGATTTGATAAAGTTGATTTCCCCGATTCAAACATCTGGGGGGGGGGATTGAAGGGAGAGGAAAAATTAGAAAAACGAGGTATTTTTAACTTGCGAGTGGGTGATTGGATCTTAATGAATTTTGATATTTAAAAGGACCTTGTGTCTCAGAGCTCTTATTTTAAATGCCGACCAGCATTAAGTCTCTAATTTTTCTTTTAAATTAATCTACTGATTCTTATAATTTTGCTAGAGCTCATGCAATATGAGCTTTTGGCTCTTCCGACCTCGTCACAAGTGCCATATATATAAATATATATTATACTAGCTGTTGGGGTGGCGTTTCGCGCCACCCCAACATCTAGTTGGTGGGGCGCTTCGCGCCCCCCAAGCCCCCCCGCGCGCGTAAGTCGTTACGCGCCATATTAGTTACGCGCCATTGTAGTTGTGTCCCTGTGTCATATAAATAGATTGTCAGGTTTACTGACTCTTGAACATGCAACATATAATTGTCCATATATAAAAATAAGTTGTCTGTCTGTGGATATGTGGATCAGGTGACGTCATGTTTCTGTGTCGGCTGACGTCATGAAATTAGTTGTCGTCATTTTTGCTTTGACGGTGACGTCATTCAAGATATTTAAGACATAAGTTCACGTAGAAATCTATTAATGTTTAAGTTTACAATGACTGATGAACTTACCATGGCAAAAGCCGATGAAGATGCTCAAAGAGTCTATGCCAAAAAACTTGCTGCTGATAGAGAAAGTCAGAAAAGAATACGTGCCGAGGAATCAAAAGAACAGCAAGGAAACAGGCTTGAGGGTAAAGAACGCAAAACCGCGCAGTTAGATGAAGATCCACCTGGACAGCGAGAGTCAAAACATATCAAAACTGAAAATGATAGCGATGATGATTGGGTTTGGGATTTTGACTTGGATAAGGTCATCAATGCCTACCAGATTTTAGTTAAAAAAACAAAGGTTCGGCGATATGTATTTCATAGTGAAGCTGAAAAATAAAGAAGAAAAAGAAAACTGAAAAAAGAAAAAATGTAAAAAACTAAAAAAATACTAAAAAGAAAAACACTCAAAGAGAAATTACAGACCGGGACACAAATGACGACCGGGACAGAGGGAATATAAATAACAACCGGGACACTCAAAGAGAAATTACAGACTGGGATACCGGGACACAAATGACGACCGGGACACAGAGAATATAAATGACGACCAGGACACAGGTATTTAAGAATATCGTTCAAAGACAAATTTTTAATTGTAAGAAGACCGTTGAAAGAGAAATTTCTAATTGTAAAATGACTGAAGAACCTACAATGGCAACGGTACCACCATCGAAGTAGATAACCAGTGGGTTGTTCCATATTCCCCATTATTATCAAAAACATTTAATGCACACATAAACGTTGAATACTGTAACTCCGTAAAGGCAATCAAATACATATGTAAATACGTCAACAAAGGCAGTGACATGGCAGTTTTTGGCTTGCAGCCCAAAATCTAAGATTTCGACGAAATCGTACAATATCAGGCTGGAAGATACATAAGCAGTAATGAAGCTGTTTGGCGAATTCTTTCATTTCCGATACATGAACGTAGTCCAGCTGTTGTTCACTTAGCGGTACATTTACAGAATGGTCAACGTGTTTATTTCTCGGAAACCAACGTGCAACAAAGAGCCCTGAATCCACCGGATACAAAATTAACAGCTTTTTTTCGCTTTGCAAAAATGATTCTTTTGCAAAAAAACTGCTGTATACTGAAGTGCCTTCGTATTACACGTGGAATACTAAAAATAAAGTATTTGAACGTCGAAAACAGGGTAAGTCAGTCGACGGCCAACCTACCATCTTCAAAGATACCACGATAGGAAGACTCTACACCGGTCACCCCAATCAACATGAATGCTTCTTTCTACGCCTGCTTTTGGTGAATGTACCCGGTCCGACATCCTTTGAGTATTTGAGAACTGTAAACGGTACTATACATGACACTTACCGTAGTGCATGCCAAGCTCTGAATTTATTGGAGAATGACCAACACTGGGATAACTGCATCAATGACGCGTGCGAAACGTCAACCCCAAGTGAAATTCGTGCATTGTTTGGCATCATTTTAACAACTTGCTCTCCATCAGCTCCTACAGAGTTATGGGGAAAATATAAGTCAAAAATGTCCGTAGATATACTCCATCAAAAACAGTTAGAGACGTCAGATATGACTTTTGATTTTACATCAGAAATTTATAACTACACTTTAGTTATTATAGAAGATTTGTGCGTACGTATGGCAAACAAACCTCTTCAGGATTTGGGAATGCCTTCATCTAACCGTATCGCTGCTGTTTCGACATGTGTAGAATTGGATCGTGAACAAAGTTACAGTACGAGTGATCTATTGTCGTATGTACAAAATAACATTTCCAAGTTAACGTCGGAACAAAAAGACATTTATGATACGATACTCAATTTCAGGACGTATACAACTACCTGCTGATTTATGTAATTTAGTGACGTCCAAAAATGAATTGATTGAAAAAGTATTTCCGAATATTCTAAAAAATTATAAAAATAATAAATGGCTAAGTGAAAGAGCGATTCTCGCACCCAAAAATATAGACGTCCACGAAATCAACAATATTGTTCTGACCAAGATTCAAGACCAGGCAGTCCTTTACAAGTCAATCGACACAGTTTTGGAACCAAATGAAGCGGTTAAGTATGCATGTTTGTTTGTTTGTAAAAAGAGCGTTTGCATATGACGTCATTATTAGTACATACGGCTTTGTATATGCACAGACAATGGGAAAGCCAAGAATGTTGTATATTCGCAATTTTTACGTAGTTTAACTCCTGCAGACGAAATGAATGCTTGCCTGAAAAATTCTAATTTATGGGCACACGTAAAAATATTAAAATTAACTACAAATATGCGTGTCCGATTGCAAAACGATGACTCTGGTCAAACATTTTCAGATCAATTGCTGGCAATTGGAAACGGAAAGCTCCCAGTAGTGGGAAAGCCAAAAATGTTGTATATTCGCAATTTTTACGTAGTTTGAAACACATATATAAATCTATCTATATTCACAGGTGGGACACAGGGACACAACTACAATGGCGCGTAACTAATATGGCGCGTAACGACTTACGCGCGCGGGGGGGCTTGGGGGGGCGCGAAGCGCCCCAACAACTAGGTGTTGGGGTGGCGCGAAGCGCCACCCCAACAGCTAGTATATATATATATATATATACATATATATATATATATATATATATATATATATATATATATATATATATATATATATATATATATATATATGTGTGTATATATATATATATACACATATATATTTATATATATATATATATATATATATATATATATATATATATATATATATATATATATATATATATATATATAAATATATATATATATATATATATATATATATATATATATATATATATATTTATATATATTTATATATATATATATATATATATATATATATATATATATATATATATATATATATATATATATATATATATATATATATATATATATATAAATATATATATATATATATATATATATATATATATATATATATATATATATATATATATATATATATATATATATATATACAAAGAATAAATACTTGAAGTAGTACTTGAAGTAATACTTAAGTACAATTTTGGCAAGTACTTGATATTTGATACTTAAGTAAGAATTTGGAAAGTACTTATTACTTGGTATTTAAGTAAAAAAACAATGAGTACTTAATACTTGATACTTAAGTAAAAATTTGGAGTACTTGTTGCAGCACTGATTATGAATGCTTTTGGTTTCCTTGTCCACTCGCAGGCCATGTTGGAGTTGTATAGCTGTGTTAGTCTTGATGTAATTGTACCATTAGTTTATATGCATAGGCATCTAAAAGTTCATTTGAAGTTGAGAAATGTACTTATGAATAGTGGGCTTCCAGTATTCGTCGGAATAAAGCAAGGAGCCATCATATCACCGATTATCTACAACAACGTGTCTCTTCCTGCATAGATTGGCCTACCTATTAGCTGCATTTCATATGGGATGTATACACCAGTGCTTTGTTATGCGAACGATCTGTTAAATCCGTGCCGGTTAACAGCTAGTCTTCAATGGAGTTTTGGCAACCTATCTGATACATATCTACAAATAGGACTAAGCATGAATGCTGCGAAGTCCCAAGTCTTTTCGTTAACTCACATGGTAGTTATGTGCCCGATAGTGTCTGTTTAGGTAATAGTGATTTGGCACCCACCACTGTATTTAGGTCTCCGGATTGGGTCTTCGATTAAGGGTCTTTTTCGATTATATACGAAAGCTTTTACTTCGGAATGCTGAACGCAAACTTAGAATCGCTTATGCTAGTATGGTTATATCGCAGCTTGATCTGGAACGGAAAGCCCTTTCTCGAATATATATTAGTGTGGCTCTCCCGCACATTCTATATTTGATCCCATTTTGCGACATTTTTGCTAAATCTGATAGGCGAGTGTTACGAAAGTGCTATTTTAAGTACGCAAAATTTTTGCTTCAGGCCCTTCGATGGTTCAAGGATAGGTCCATCGTTAACCATTTTGGTGAGGTGGAACCGGTTCAGGCGGGGGGTGAACAGTTTCAGAAACTGAGTAACCAGTCTCTTCTCACCCGTGGAAGGGCGTACTATTTTAGATTTGGTATTAGTAGTAATTTGTGTATATCTTTACGGCATGGTTGTTTTGTTTTTCCTTCTTTTATTGTACTTCACCCTCTTCTTTTTCTTGATGGGTAATAAAGAACATTCATACAAAATAAATACAAATGTTATATATGAGTTAGGTTAGATTATTAGTTATGTTCTATACAATATAGGAAAGAGTTAAATTTGTCGCCAATAAAGTCAATTTTCATGCTATTGTTACTACACTTTTTGATAAATGTTTGTGGTTAGGAGCTTTCAAAAGGTAAGACATTAGATACACTCAAAAATGGTATGTTTAAATCAAGGGCTCAAACACTGACTAATCGAACATACTAGAAAGCTCGGAGGCTTTAATATAGGACCGTAGCACGGAGTCACAACCAAATGCAAGGTCAGAAGCTTAGGGGGTAGCATTAGAGGTATGAGAGGCAGAAGACTCAGAGGCAAACAAAGTATTATATACATCGATGACAAAGTATAAATAGCCCTTTCGTGCAAACCATTAAATGTGGGCTGGGTTGACAAGCGAATCACATAAGTTAGGTAGCTCATGATAAAATACAATCGAGATTACCATACTAGCTGTGAAATATTGGATTAATGCTGCTGAGGCTGTTGAAGGAACTGCCCTTTATTACCACTACCATAGTATTTTTAAACAATGTTAGTTTAAATAATCATTCTAAATCTCCCACAGAGCAGTTGCAACATCTAAAATGAAACCGAAGTCCCACTATGATCGTAAATTTTCCAGTAACGATGGCACTCCCAGTGACCCAGTCCCAGTGGAACTGATTTTACCGAACGTTCGGTGCCTATTTTCATACCACACGGGACAAAAAGGCAGTTTAACACGACTAACATTATATTTTATATGCCAAAATACCAAAATATTTTAATGTTACTGAATTCTTTAAAGCAAAATTTCCCCTTTAGAAAAATCCATTCTTTGCTAAATGTAATCAAAAAATTTTTAGTGGCGATATTTCTCCCAGTACTTACGTGTTATAGCGACCACACCCAAGAAGATAAGATAGGTTAATCCTAATGAAATATGCCAAAATCCGATGAAAATATAATATTTAAGTAACAAAATTATGGAAACTAAAACAGAGAATTGTGGGAAGCAGGCCACCCAGAGCACATTATATTAAATACCTAACATAACCAATTCTATATATTAAATATTTAATTAAATTATACCTGCATATCAGTTTATCTCACTGAAACGAAGCGAATTATCTCCTAATGCAGACAGAGAAACCCATTTTACTCAGATCAAGAACAACAGTGTGGTCGCTGTAGCATGTAAATACCTTTCTCCCTTTCAGAATAGCAGATTAAGAGGTCAAATAAGGCTAGGAGCTATTAGAATAAAGTAATTGTAGAATGGGATAACTCGAGAACTTCGAATGGTAAATCATGCAACGCGATCCGTTTCATGACGGAAGCTAAATCGATGTATCAAACAGCTCGAAATAACGAACTGTAGTAAGGAGCGACCTACCTCAATAGTAACCGAAACTCTAAAAAACAAGAATTTTGATACCAATAGTTTCATCAAAAGATTCGCATTTTAATGCTGATTTTAAATATATATAAGTTCCACCAAGTTAGTTTTACCCATCAAAAGATACGAGCCTGAGAAAATTTGCCTTTTTTTAGAAAATAGGGGGAAAACGCTGGGGGAAAACACCAACTAAAAGTCATAGAATCTTAACGAGCCATCAGATTCAGCGTATCATAGAACCCTACTGAAGAAATTTCAAGCTCTTATTTACAAAATTGTGGAATTTTGTAGTTTTTGCCTAAAACAGATCACGGATGCGTGTTATTTGTTTTTCGTTTGTTTGTTTTTTCCCAGGGGTGATCGTATTGACCCAGTGGCCCTAGAATGTCACGATAGGGTTCATTATAAAGGAAATTAAAAGTGCCCTTTTTAAGTGACAAAAAAATCGGAGGGTGCCTTGGCCCCCTCCCACGCTCATTTTTTCCCAAAGTCACCGGATCCAAATTTTAAGATAGCCATTCTGTTCAGCGTAGTCAAAAACTTTATAACTATTTCTTTGGGGAAGACTTAATCTCCCACAGTCTCCGGGGGAGGGGATGCAAGTTACAAACTTTCACCATTGTCAAACAGTTCGTGGTAACGAACTGTAGTAAGGAGCGACCCGGCTCAATAGTAATAAAAACTCTAAACTCTCACGTCCTTTTTTCCCAAAATCGCTCGATTAAAATGTTTAGATTGCCATTTCGTTCAGCATAGTAGAAAGGTGTAATAGCTATGCCTTTAGAGATAACATGGCCTTCACTGCCCATGTAGAAAGATCCACAGAAAATTTGTAGAACTATTTTTCCTGAAGTTAATCCACGCATTTGGCTGATTCCAGGTCAAACATTTATAAGAAGAAAATTCAAAACATTTTGTACATGACCTGGTTACATGCGGAATTGAAGGACTATCCACCAGACAGTTGAAAAAAAGATGCTAATGCAGAAGTCTATATAATCATTTTTTCTTATATCATGAATCTCCTTTGTTCAGAGACAAATCCTACAGAGAAAGAAAGAACTTATTTGTAGCAGTGTTGTGACACAACAAATTTTCGTTCTTTTTTACTAGACTAAAATTTCACATATAGCAAACAATTGTTTACATTTATACAATTTAAACAATTGTTTAAATTTACGTAATTCTCATTAAGACTATACAACATTTTTATTTTACTCCCCCCTTCCCCAAAAAAGAAAAAAATCCGTAAGTGCATTTTTCTACCCTATGTAGGATTTTCTTCCCAAGTCCTAAGTTGCGTGGTATTTTGTTCGTCCTAACTTGGCCTCCCCCCCCCTTCCAGGAAGATCAAATCATGCATTGTGCCCCTTCCTTTTGGTTCAAGGGTATCATCTGAAGCTTGTTATGAGTTGTTTCATTCGTTAGAAGCTACCTGCAGACTTGTCTCCTGTCTCTAAATACAATTATAGCCTCTAGGCATGTAAAGTTTTTTTCTAGTACCTCAACCCTGAGATCGGATTCTACAACTTCAGGGGTGCCAATTGAAGGGGTAGGGGCAAACTAGAGGGCGGGTTATCTTTTTACCCTCTATACAAAAAATATCTTTTTTTTGTATTTCTATTTAAAAAACACTTTTTAGTATTTTCACTGAAAACGTTGAAGAACAAAAAGAAACAGCCACCTAGACTTTACTCCTCCCCTACATTTTCGAAAGTTGAAGATTCCGTTTTACTTGGTTCTACATCAGTCCCTTTGATTATGTTTCCAAAACTTCATGTCTGTATTCTAGCGAATAGTCCCTCGGCAAGTGTATAAAAAGTCTCGCTCTTGATGTCGTTTTTTTTTGTAAAGCAATGAATTGAATTAAACTCCATTAAAATTCAACCGCTGAAAAATGTATTTTCCAATATCTATCTGCAGCAAATCTGACATTTTTTTTCTATTTTTTTTCGACGAAGATATTAAAACAATACATTTTTTTTGAAATTACCCCAAAGTCGATGTTTTTAGAAATCTAAGGGAACAAAAAAAAATCTTTAATTGACACCACTGCCTCCAGCTTTATGAAAAGACCTGCCTATAGCATTTCTAACCTAACATCCTATTCTATAACTTTAGGCACGTCGATGGGGGGACAGGGACAATATAGTGGATTATTGTAGTTTTTTCCCCAGATTAAAAAAAAAACAATCTTTTTGGTATTTCCACAGAAAAAATCTAAACGAGATTAACAAAATTACCCCCTTTATATTTTGAAAAATGCAGTTTGCTCCCCCCTCTAAATTTTACCAAATTGACGGTCCTGTACTTCCTAGTTTTACGCCAGTCCCTTTGATTTTGTTTCCAAAACTTCATACAGTATCCTAGCGCGTAACCCCTAGGCAAAATGTGCAAAATGTCTTGTTCTTGATATCATTTATTTTTTTTGTTTTGCATTGAATTGCATTCAACTCCAGTAAAAATACAAACATAAACCTTATTCAATGTGTATAATAGATACATATTTGTCTAGCAAAACTGCAGAGTATTCTTCGTGGTAGAACCGACATAAATAAAATTAGGGCAAAATAGACAATAAAATAAATTAACTTGAAGCAAATAAAGTATCAAATGAAGCAGCATGGTGAGCGACTTCGTCGTAAAACAATAATTGCACTTTCCAAAAAATCTTGCGGAGGGAGTAGAAAAGGCAAAAAGTCAGGTATTCTTGCAATAGTGGTTCTGGCCTCTCTTTCAACCGGGTTTTGATTAGCCCCAGTCCCTCACATAATTTTCAGACTAAACTTTAGCAAAGTTTTTATTTATTAACAAAATTATCTCCAATTTATTAATTCAATTAATAAGTTATTTTTTTATTTATTGTTCAAATTGTTTATTTATTATATATTTTCTTAATTATTAATATTTTTTAACTTATCTTATTAATCAATTATAATTTACTTATTATTTTCATTTATTAACTGCTGGTGGGACTTTCATTGAGATCGCTTGACCGTTTGGGAATGTTTTGCTCCTTTTTCAAAAATCATGCAAATTTTCTCAGCTTCGTAGCTTTAGACAGGTAACATTAAACTTAATGAATTTATAGCTTTGGAATCTGCATTAAAAGTAAATTCTTTTGACATATCTATTGTTATCAAAATTCCGTTTTTAGAGATTTCGGTTACTATTGAGCCGTCTTACTCCATACATGCAGTTCGTTACAAAGAAATGTTTGATCAAACTTCTCAAACAATGACCGAAAACCGCCTGCTAAGCTGTTATCAAAGGGAATATCAATGGGGCATTATATGTCCACTTACACTTGGATTCTCCAGACTTATATTCTCTTGCTGATCGTCCTTTTGAGAATTAAATGAAAAAACAAACAAGTTTTTTTCAACTGAAAGTAAGGAGCGACATTAAAACTTAAAAAGAACAGAAATTATTCGTAAATGAAAGGGTTTGTCCCCTCCTCAATGCATCGATCTTTACGCTAAAGTTTGACTATTTCTTACATCTCTATTTTTTGAAACAAAAAGTGGGAGAGGGCCTAGGTGCCCTCCAGTTTTTTGTTAACTTAAAAAGTACACTAGAAACTTTTAATTTCCGTTAGAATGAACTCTGTCAGGACATTCTAGGGCCACTGGGTCGACCCGATCGCCCCTGGAAAATAGACAACAAATAAATTAGCAATAAATTAACAGAACACGCATCAGTGATCTGTCTTCTGGCAAAAAATACAAAATCCCGTAATTTTGTAGATAGGAGGATAGGATGACTTTTAAAGGGTGTTTCGCCCTATTTTCTAAAATAAGGCAAATTTTCTCAGGGTCGTCACTTTTGATTGTTAAGACAAACTTGATGAAATTTATATATTTAAAATCAACATAAAAATATGATTCTTTTGATCTAAATATTGGTATCAAAATTCCGTTTTTTAGAGTTTCGGTTACTATTGAGCCGGGTCGCTCCTTACTCAGTTCGTTACCACAAACTGTTTGAAATACTAGCGAATGGTTTTTGGCAATTATCTGAAAATTTTCCGAGTGTCAGACACGAAAAGAGATATGAACAGAACATATCTCTGCGTAACAGCGGAGATATGGTTTGGGTCTTTTCATGGGGAGGGATAAGCTGGCCCCTTCTTCTCCACTGTGTCGCTAGATCTTTAGGGCAAGGATATATTTTGCATGTGTTTTTATTTGCCATTTTGTCGGAAAAAGACTGAGAAATACAGACACAATTCGTCTGCACCGTTAAGCCGGCTTAAATCTTATACACAGTTACATATGAGTTGTAATACTTCCTGGCAAAATGTCCTCGAGAACAAGGAATCGAAAGATCCACCCTCTAGTTCATTTTGTTCCGGTTACTGCATAATCAACGCATTGGTGCGTGGTTAGAGATTTTGTTCTTGCCAAGTCACAATCATTCGGGTACTTGATATGTTATCAAACAGTTCGTGGTAACGAATAGTAGTAAGGAGCGACCTGGCTCAATAGTAACTGAAACTCTAAAAAAATGAAATTTTGATACCAATCTATATATATAAAAATAAGTTGTCTGTATGTGTGTCTGTCTGTGGATCAGGTGACGTCATGTTTCTGTGTTGACTGACGTCATGAAATTAGTTGTCGTCATTTTTGCTTTGACGGTGACGTCATTCAAGATATTTAAGACATATGTTCACGTAGAAATCTATTAATGTTTAAGTTTACAATGACTGATGAACTTACAATGGCAAAAATCGATGAAGATGCTCAAAGAGTCTATGCCAAAAAACTTGCTGCTGATAGAGAAAGTCAGAAAAGAAAGCGTGCCGAGGAACTACCAGAGCAACGCGAAAGCAGACTTGCTGCTAAAAGAGAAAGTGAAAAAAGAAGGCGTGCCGAGGAATCAAAAGAACAGCAAGGAAACAGGCTTGAGGCTGATAGAGAAAGAAAGAACAGAAAGCGTGCCGAGGAATCAAAAGAACAGCAAGGAAACAGGCTTGAGGCTGATAGAGAAAGAGAGAACAGAAAGCGTGCCGAGGAACTACCAGAGCAACGCGGAAGCAGACTTGCTGCTAAAAGAGAAAGTGAAAAAAGAAGGCGTGCCGAGGAATTACAAGAACAGCAAGAAATCAGGCTTGCTGCTGATAGAGAAAGTAAGAAAAGAAAGCGTGCCGAGGAATCACAAGAACAGCAAGAAATCAGGCTTGCTGCTGATAGAGAAAGTAAGAAAAGAAAGCGTGCCGAGGAATCAGAGCAACCTGAAAGTTATCGCCTGGCATTCAGGTACAACCCAGTCGATGATTATAGCTTGAGTAGATGTGTTCAAATTTGTGCGTACGTATGGCAAACAAACCTCTTCAGGATTTGGGAATGCCTTCACCTAACCGTATCGCTGCTGTTTCGACATGTGTAGAATTGGATCGTGAACAAAGTTACAGTACGAGTGATCTATTGTCGTATGTACAAAATAACATTTCCAAGTTAACGTCGGAACAAAAAGACATTTATGATACGATAATGCATTGTGTCGATAACAACGTTGGAGAAATTTTCTTTTTGGATGCGCCAGGAGGTACTGGTAAAACGTTTGTGATAAAACTGATTCTGGCATCAATTCGATCAAAAAATGATATAGCGTTGGCAATTGCGTCGTCCGGAATAGCCGCAACATTGCTGCCTGGTGGAAGAACTGCTCATTCCGCTTTGAAATTGCCTCTGAACTTGCATTCTACAGAAACTCCCACGTGCAATATTTCCAAATCATCTGGGATGGGTAAAGTATTGCAGCAATGCAAACTTATTATTTGGGATGAGTGCACAATGGCACACAAAAAATCGCTCGAGGCTCTGGATCAATGCTTGAAAGATTTGCGAGGGAAGTCGAAACCCTTTGGCAGCACATTAATATTGCTTGTGGGAGATTTCAGGCAAACATTACCTATAATACCTAGATCAACTCCTGCAGACGAAATGAATGCTTGCCTGAAAAATTCTAATTTATGGGCACACGTAAAAACATTAAAATTAACTACAAATATAAGTGTCCGATTGCAAAACGATGACTCTGGTCAAACATTTTCAGATCAATTGCTGGCAATGGGAAACGGAAAGCTCCCAGTAGACTCAATTTCAGGACGTATACAACTACCTGCTGATTTCTGTAATTTAGTGACGTCCAAAAATGAATTGATTGAAAAAGTATTTCCGAATATTCTAAAAAATTATAAAAATAATAAATGGCTAAGTGAAAGAGCGATTCTCGCACCCAAAAATATAGACGTCCACGAAATCAACAATATTGTTTTGACCAAGATTCGAGACCAGGCAGTCCTTTACAAGTCAGTCGACACAGTTTTGGAACCAAATGAAGCGGTTAATTATCCATCTGAATTTTTAAATTCCATAGATCTTTCAGAGTTTCCACCACACGTGCTACAACTAAAAATAGGCGTACCAATAATACTTTTAAGAAATATAAACCCACCAAAGCTTTGCAATGGCACTCGACTTGCCGTAAAAAAAACAATGGAAAACCTAATAAAGGCCACATTCTTGACAGGGCCTTTTGAGGGTGAGGCTGTTCTTATTCCTCGCATTCCCATGATTCCAACGGATCTGCCTTTTCAATTTAAAAGATTGCAAAAACAAAGATTGTTTTTCCCATGGACAATTGTACGTTGCATGTTCGAGGGTCGGTAAACCTGACAATCTATTTATATGCAGCGACAATTGGACAGCGAAGAATGTTGTATATTCGCAAGTTTTACGCAGTTAATTTGTATTTTGGAACCAAATGAAGCGGTTAATTATCCATCTGAATTTTTAAATTCCATAGATCCTTCAGGGTTTCCACCACACGTGCTACAACTAAAAATAGGCGTACCAATAATACTTTTAAGAAATATCAACCCACCAAAGCTTTGCAATGGCACGCGACTTGCCGTAAAAAAAACAATGGAAAACCTAATAGAGGCCACAATCTTGACAGGGCCTTATGAGGGTGAGGCTGTTCTTATTCCTCGCATTCCCATGATTCCAACGGATCTGCTTTTTCAATTTAAAAGATTGCAATTCCCAATTTGATTAGCATTTGCAACCACCATCAACAAAGCTCAAGGGCAATCACTAGAAAAATGCGGTATAGATCTTAATACAGATTGCTTTACCAATGTACAATTGTATGTTGCATCTTTGAGGGTCGGTAAACCTGACAATCTATTTATACGCACAGACAATGGGACAGCGAAGACTGTTGTATATTCACAAGTTTTACGTAGTTAATTTGTATTGTATCTATCTATCTATCTATCTATATAAAAACGAGTTGTGTGTATGCATGTTTGTTTGTTTGTAAAAAAGAGCGTTTGTATATGACGTCATTATTAGTACATACGGCTTTGTATATGGACAGACAATGGGAAAGCCAAGAATGTTGTATATTCGCAATTTTTACGTAGTTTAAAACACATATATAAATCTATCTATATTCACAGGTGGGACACAGGGACACAACTACAATGGCGCGTAACTAATATGGCGCGTAACGACTTACGCGCGCGGGGGGGCTTGGGGGGGGGGGCGCGAAGCGCCCCACCAACTAGGTGTTGGGGTGGCGCGAAGTGCCACCCCAACAGCTAGTAGTTACATAAAAAATCGCATTTAAATGCTGGTTTTAAATATATATGTTTCATCAAGATCAGTTATACCCATCAAAAGGTACGAGCCTGAGAAAATTTGCCTCATTTTAGAAAATAGGGGTAAACACCCCCAAAAAGTCATACAATCTTAACGAAAATCACACCATCAGATTCAGCGAATCAGAGAACCTTACTGTAGAAGTTGCAAGCTCCTATCTACAAAAATGTGGAATTTCGCGTTTTTTGCCAGAAGACAGATCACGGATGTGTGTTTATTTATTTGTTTTTTTGTTGTTGTTTTTTTCAGGGGTGATCGTATCGACTGAGTGGTCCTAAAATTTTGCAAGAGGGCTCATTCTAACTGAAATTAAAAGTTCTAGTACCCTTTTTAAGTGACCAAAAAATTGGAGGGCACCTAGGCCCCCTCCCAAGCTCATTTTTTCCCCAAAGTCACCGGATCAAAATGCTGAGATAGCCATTTTATTCATCATAGTCAAAAAACCTATTAACTATGTCTTTGGGGATGACTTACTCCCCCGCAGTCCCCGTGGGGGACTGTAATGCTACTGGGAAGTGTACAGACGTTTTCAGGGGGGATTTTTTGGTTTAGGGGGAGATTTGAGGGGGGGGTGTTATGTGGGAGGATATTTCTGTGAAGAAACTTCTCATTGGGGAAGAGAATTTCAATGAAGGGGGCGCAGGATTTTCTAGCATTATTTGAAAAAAAACAATGAAAAAATAAATATAAAAGTTTTTTCTACTGAAAGTAAGGAGCAGCATTAAAACAAAACGAACACAAATTATTACGCATATGAGGGGTTTACCTCCTCGTTACACCTCACTCTTTACGCTAAAGTATTTTTAGTAATTTCAACTATTTATTCTACGGCCTTTGTGATTCAGAGGTCATTCTTAGGGAATTGGAGCAAAATCTAAGCTTTAGCGTAAAGAGCGAGGTATCGACGAGGGTTGAACCCCCTCATATACGCAATAAAAACATATGAAAATAGAAGTTCGTTACGCAAGTTAATTCGTAGGTTACGTATATTTTTTACCAATGAAAACGTTTGTAAAAAATTAAAAGTTTTGGTTGCTTCTTTAAGTAATCAAAAACTTGGAGGGCAACTAGGCTTCCTCCCTCACTTTTTTTTCTCAAAATCTACCGATTAATTGCAATTAATTAATATGCAAATCTCGTTTTAATTATTTATGTGCGGAGATCAAAACATGCATTAATTCAAAAACGTCCAGAAACTAAATAAAAAAACAAGTTTTTTTTTTAAATGAAAGTAAGGAGCAACATTAAAACCTAAAACGACCGGAAATTTTCCGTATATGAAAGGGGCTTTTCCTCCTTAATGCCCCACTCTTTACGCTAAAGTTTCTTACTGTTTTAAAAATAGAGTTAAGAGAAAGAGTCAAACTTTAGCGTAAAGGGCGGGGCGTTGAGGAGGAAAAGCTCCTTTCATATATGGAGTAACTTCTGTTCGTTTTAAATTTTAATGTTGTTCCTTACTTTCATTTAAAAAAACTTGTTTTTTTTTTAATTTTCTCATATTAAAGGCCATACAGCTCCATGTTTTATTATTTATTTTTTTTTTCAGAGGCGCTTCATATGGAAGGGGTGTCGTATGAACTTCAAAGGGGCTCATTTGATGGGAAATCGAAAGTTTTAGTGCCCTTTTTAAGAGCCAAAAGTGATCGAAGGGTAACCAGCCCTCCCCCCACATGCCGTTTTTCCTCCAACACATTCGATAAAGAATTTTAGATTGCCATTTTGTTAAAAGTAGTTCAAAACTTATTTAATGAAAACGCCAGGGTCGACACCCCCCCCCCCAGGGCCCAAGGGCAGGTGTTTTAAGATATCCCCTGGAGGCAATTATGATTCCTATTGAAGGGATCCTCGCATAAACTTCAGAGAGGACTCATTCGTTTGTAAAGTTGAAGTTCTAGTTCACTTTTTTAAGAGTCAAACGAGATCCGAGAGCAATTAGCTCTTTACGCCCTTCCTTCTCCAAATAAAACCGATAAAAATTTTGAGATAGCCATTTTGTTAAAAATAGTTCAAAAGTTAGATAAGAAAAACTCCTGATTCGATGCAGCCCCCCCCCCCTCAGGACCTGGGAGCAGGCGTTGTGAGCTATGCTCTGGGGACTATGTATAGTTCTTATGGAAGAGATGCTCGTATAAACTTTGGAGAGGGCCCCGCTCCCCACGCCCTTTTTCCTCCAAATAAATCCGATGAAATTTTGAGATAGCCATTTTTTTAAAAATAGTTCGAAGTTCGGATAAGAAAAACTCATGAGTCGACGACCCCCCAGGGCTAGGGGGCAGGCGTCGTAAGTTATACTCTGGGAACATGTATGGTTCTTATGGAAGGGATGCTCGTATAAACTTCGCAGATGGTTCATTTGATTGGAAATTGAAAATTCTAGTTCAGTTTTTATTTCTCTTTTCACTTTTTAGTTCTAGTTCATGCTCGGGTGCTCATTTGATTAGAAATTGAAAGTTCTAGTTCAGTTTTTAAGAGTGAAAAGAGATTGGAGGGCAAATAGCCCCCTCCCTCTTTCCCCAAATACACCCGGTAAAAATTTTGAGATAGACATGTTGTTCAAAATAGTTCAAAGGTCAGATAAAAAGAGCTCCAGTGTCGACAAAAGCCCCCGGGGCCCGAGGATAAGCGTTGCAATTTATACCCTAGGGGCTTATAGGGTTCTTATGGAAAAAATGCTCGTATAAACTTCGGAGGGCTCAATTTATTATAAATAGCCCCCCCCCACCCAAGTCCTTTTCTCCGAGCACGTCTGATACACATTTTGAGATAGCCATTTTTTTTTAATAGTTCAAAGGTCAGGTAAGAAAAACTCCCAATGTCGAAGCAACCCCCAGGGCCCGGGGGTAGGTGTTATGAGTTATGCTCTGGGGGCATATAATAATAATAATAATAATAATTTATTCCAGAAAAATCCCATGGGCCATAGGAAATTTACATAACAAAAAAAAACTACAAAGTAACTTAAAACCAAACTAAGAACCATATATGGTTTTTATGGAAGGGATGCTCAAATAAACTTCTGAGAAGGCTCATTTGAATGAAAACTGTAAGTTCTAGTTCCCTTTTTAAGAGTCAAAAGAGACCGGGGGCAACTAGTCCCCCTCCCCCCGCCCTTCTTTTTCAAACCTACCCGATACAAGTTTTGAGATAACCATTTTTTTAAATAGTTCAAAAGGTTAGATAACAAAAATTCTTAAAAGTGACACTTTAAAGCGATATAGCTTTCGTAAAACTCATCTAATAACGGATTTGAAGCAAAGTAGTGGTTCGGTTTGGATGCGTTCGGTTCGTGTTCGGTTCGGTTCGGTTCGGCTAATTGGCTATATGCAGTTAGATTGCCTTTGATAATCAGCGATGCAAAGGTAAAATGTGACGTAAATTATCCAAATAAGATTCAAAATTTTGAGCATAGTTCTGACAATAAGTGAACTATGATCACTCAGTAATATTGACAAGAAACAAGTGACAAACCAAGTGGAATTTAATTGGCAGTCAGGATCTGGATACAGGCTAAAGGGAATAAACAGGGATGTATAATTGTAGTCCAAACATAGTTGGTGATTTTCTAGTCGAAAAATACTTCCCTGGCTAATTTAGAAATTTTAATAGATTAACCTACTAAAACTCTCCTATCTAAGTATTTAATGTTATCTTTAATGGATAACACCCAAGAATTAAGAGATAAGCTGGTTATAAGATTCATTCAGGGCTGCCAATTTTTTTTAAGGAGTGTGTCATATTTTTTCCAAAAATGTGCTTTTTGTGTCATCTCAGATTCCGTAATGTGTCACAAAATGTGTCATATTTTTTTGTTACAAGTGGTATCATATTTAGTTGTCAAATCTTTATTTAGAGTTTTGAATATATAATCTTTTCCAAATCAGTTCTAAAAGGAGTAAACTTAACCTTAAACTATATCTTGGGATCGAGACATTTTTATGACGTCATGAAAGTAATAGGAACATTCGATTAAATTAATGTTACACACTATGGATTTGTGTCTGGGCGACCAACGAGGCAAGTTTACATTTATAAAAGTTTTAGGGACAATCAATTCCGACAGTAAATTAAAGACTTTTCGCATGATATCGTAATCGTAATCGGCTAAGCTTTAGTGGACACCTTCGAAAATGGAAAAATATAAGACCACAGTAGATACGTTTGAGCTTTTTAGTTTGCGAGCATAAAACTTGTCCGAGACCTGGATTCAATCGAGAAGAAATTCGTAAAAATGAAGCATAACGCCTGAACACGCTTCTTTTTGTTTTAGCATGCTTTGTGCCTACTTTTCTTCTCTTGTACAGTATGTCACTTTGACTCGGCAATCGGAACTTAGTTCCCAGAAAAAACAGTTCCAACTATCTGTCTGTCAACTTGTCTGTGGTTCATTGTGCCCTCATTGAAGCTTAGATTAACCCAACAATACTACTAAGTCGTCTTCCTGTCTTAACGGTTACAATCATACTTCCAATGAACCTAGATACCGAGGAAAAATGTAAGCCAAAATCAATCGCATATTTGTACTAAAATTTACAGATGAATATCAGATATATAAGCACTGAACAACTTGATAACCTCTCACACACAGACCCCCTCCCCAGAACTTCAAGTATATTCGACCCTGGCTATATCTAGGGCTCATTGGTCTCTTCTTCTTTCTCCTTGTACCAGCCCATAAAATTCTTCCGCATATCGGGAGGAATTTCCTAATCGTGCACGGTTCCTGAGGTACGAGAGACCATCTGCTTTGCATAAATCAGTGAATCTATCGTGTCGAGAAGTAGACTGTTCCTGAGTTTCGTTTTTATATTTGATAGAACTGAAAATTGACGTTCTGCAGCTGCACTGGAATGCGGAACAGCACACAGATTTAGCATGAAAAGGGACAGCTCTTCGAACTGTGGCTTGCCTTGAGCATCTTCCGCATTCAATAACGTCTTCCAAAAGATCAAAGGAGACTTTTCAGTTCCCATGGTTCTGATAATTTTATCCCTGTGCTCACTCATGAAGATCCACTGAGTCTATTATATTCCTTGACCTTTCTACTTCACCTTCATGTTTCCCAAGTAAGCTGCTGAACCGACCAGTCAGTCCCACTAGAGTGTCAACTTATCCGCTCAAAGCAGTCACTTGGTCTAAACAAGCCAGAGGTTTTAAAGTGGACCAGAATGATCAATTCATTTCCTCACTTTTTTGATAACTTCTACAAGGAAGTTCGGGCAGTTCAACCTAAGCTATTTGAGATCATTCGAGGGTATCACATCCTTGTATTTCAGCACGTATATTTCGGTATTTGGACCAAAAGAAATCTCGGAGATTTCCTTGAAACAGCCTGAGATCATGGGTATGACAAAAGCATCATCATTCTCTAAGGTGTCAGTTTTGACAAAAGACTTCATGGTTGCCCTTGAGCTGGAAAGGAGATTGTGAAGGCAATTGTCACTATTCTGGGACTCCAAATTCAAGCAACGGATCTTGTTAATTTTTTTAATCCTTTTTAAGTGAAACAAGGTAATGTTAGAATGAAGTAATCTTGTTTGTAAATAGAAGTATGTTCAGTTCGAAATTTTGAAGATATATTTATTTACTCAATATGTAAGCCATTCAACTAGCTTTAATCTAGTATTTTTGTCATATTTGTTAGTAACTTTTTAAGCCAGATGGATTATTCTGAAGGAAAGACTTCTCTGGAAATTTGTAATCTTATCCGAGGTGGGATATCCTTCCTGTACTCTTAAAAATGTGAGTTGCTGCTTATGCATACAGCTTTGGTAAACTGCACGCGGTTTACTTTTTCCTAGTATGTACATACCAGTTGGCTACATCACATACTCAATCAAGCATCCAATTAAGTTCATATATTCAACGTACATTTTGATTTGAAATTTCCACCTATGGCTGTTTTCTTCTCGTGGTTTGAATTTTAAATATGCTGGTGGCATCTGTCCTGTATTCCGCACTGTTTGTGTACTGCTGCCACCGTTGGGTAGTGTTATTCCCCTCCGTTAATTTGTAGCTTTTCTTGAAGTAGAAAACTGAAATTTTATTTTTCTTTTATTACCATATAAAAAATACGACTTGGGTGACAAAGTTGTGTCATTTTCATCGATTGTGTCATTTTTTATCGAAAAATGTATCATTGGCGTCGATTGTGCCATCATTTCAACTGAATGTGTCATTGTTTCGCGCAACATCAAATTTTGTCATTTTGACATAAAATGTGTAAATTTGGCAAACTAGGATTCAAACTCAGTACCTGTATGCTGCACATCCGATTCACAGTTACGATCCTCAGATAAACCAGCAATTCAAAAATTGTTTACATTTTGTGCATTACAGTTTATAATTGTCTGCTCAAAACACCGAGGCTATATTGACTGTGATGTAAAATTTCTTTTATATTTGTACCGTGTATTTTATCTTAATATTAAAACTGTAGAACAGCAATTAAATTTCAATCACTATTATTAATGTATGTAAATTGTTTTTCATAGGATAATTTTATAAGATAAATAATTTTAAAATATATTTCAGTCTTATGAAAAACAAATATTCGAAAAATGAAAGCTGAAACGAAGTTACTGCCTATGCAAAGCTGTGTTTCTTCTTGGTATTACAAAAAGAAAATTTAAAATGACGAGAAATCATTCCCAATATGAAAGGGGCTGTCCCCACCTTAACGGCTCTCTCTTTACTCTAAAGTTTTCTTAATTGTTTTTAAAAGTAGAGTTGCGACATTTTCAAAGTTTGCCATAAAGAGCGAGGCGTTAAGGAGGGGGCTTCCCCCATTTATGCAGGAAATATTTTCTTTTTGTTTTAAGTTTTAATGTCGCTCCTTACTTTCAGTGACAAAATAAACTTGTTTTGTATATAATAAAACTAAGAGCTAACTTGACTTGGTGTAAAAAAGAGCTAAGCAAAACCACCACTATTCCTCCCGAACTGCCAACTTTTAAGCAGAAACATACACATGTATTAGCATATGAAACCAAAACATTGGAAAGGACACCAAGCTGAACGATTGAACCCACAAAATTGGCGCATGATCCCTCCTTACCTTATCCTCCCTCTCTCCAACAAACAGAAGGCAACTAGGAAGAATGTTATAATCAAACAGTTCTAGATAACGAACTGCAGTAGGGAGCGACCAGGCCCAATAGTAAACGAAACTCTAAAAAACGGAATTTGGAAACTATTAGATACATCAAAAGAATCAGTTTCTAATGATGAATTTAAATATATAAGCTTCATCAAGTTTAGTTATACCCATCAAAAGTTAAAAGCCTGAGAAAATTTGCCTTATTTTGAAAAATAGGGGGAAACACCCTCAAAAAGTCCTAGAATCTTAACGAAAAACCCACCATCGCATTCAGCGATGTTTCAAGCTCCTGTCTACAAAAATGTGGAATTTTGTATTTTTTTTATTTTTTTTGCCAGAAGACAGATCACAGGTGCGTGTTTTTTTTTTTTTTTTTTTTTTTTTTTTTTTTTTTTTTTTTTTTTTTTTTTTTCAGGGGTGATCATATCGACCCAGTGGTGATAGAATGTCGCAAGAGGGCTCACTCCAACGGAAATTAACAGTTTTAGTACCTTTTTTAAGTGACCGAAAAAATTGGAGTGCACCTAGGCCCCCTCCCACGCTCATTTTTTCTCAAAGTCAACGGATAACAATTTTGAGATAGCCATTTTGTTCATCATAGTCAAAAAACCTAATAACAGTGTCTTTAGTGACGACTTACTCCCTCACTGTCTAAGGGGGAGGGGTTGCAAGTTACAAAATTTGACCAGTGTTTAGGTATATTAATGGTTATTGGGATGTGTACAGACGTTTTCAGGGGGATTTTTTGTGTTGTGAGAGGGGGTTGAGGGGGGGGGGGGGTTAAGTGGGATGATCTTTCCGTGGAGAATTTATCTTGGAAGAAGAGAATTTGCATGAAGGGGAGCGCAGGATTTTCTAGCATTATTTAAACAACAAAAAATGAGAAAATAAATAATGAAGGTTTTTCAGTTGGAAGTAAGGAGTTGCATTAAAACTTAAAACAAACAGAAATTATTGCGTGATAAGGGGGTTCGTCTCCTCCTTAATACCTCGCTCTTTACGCTAAAGTATTTTTAGTAATTTCAACTATTTGTTCTGCGGTCTTTGTGATTCAGAGGTCATTCTTAAAGAATGGGACAAAATTCAACCTTTAGTGTAAAGAACAAGCTATTGACAAGGTGTTGAACCCCCTTATATGCGTAATAAAAATATACAAATACAACAGTTCGCTACATAAGTTAGATCGTAAGTTATGTATATTTATTACTAATAAAAACATTTGTAAAGAATGAAAAGTTCTAGTTGCCATTTTAAGTAACCAAAACTTGAAGGGCAACTAGGCCTTCTCACCCACCCCTTCTTTTTATATCAAAATCGTCTGATAAAAACTACGAAAATGCCTTTTAGTCAAAAAAAAAATTAATACGCAAATTTCGTTTTAATTATTCATATACAAAACATGCATTAATTAAAAAACGTTCAGAAATTAAATAAAGAAAAACAAGTTTTTTAAACTGAAAGTAAAGAGCGATATTAAAACTTAAAACGAACAGAAATCATTCCGTATACGAAAGGGGTTGTCCCCTCCTCGACGCCTCGCTCTTTACGCTAAAGTTATTTATTGTTTCAAAAAGCAGAGTTGTCACAAAGAGTCAAACTTTAGCGTAAAGTGTGAGGCGTTGCGGAGGCGTACTTATCTCTTATACCCACGCCACTCAAGAAGTGAAGTCAGGTTAATCCTAATGAAGTATACCTAAGAATGATAAAAACAAAATATTTTAGTAACAAAATGGTACTTGTATGACAGGACCGTATCCAGATTTTTTAAGGGGGTGTTTTCACAAGAATTTCTTCGGGGAATGGCAGAGTACACAAAAAAAAACTAAAAAAAACGCACAAAAAATTTGATTACAACCATTTTTGCTACATTTTTACAAATCAAACAAACATTTCGGGGGGGTTAAACCCCCAAACCCCCCCTGGATACGGTCTTGTTATATGATGTAGCACCGATCATTCAAGTTGTTCATCCATAGACACATTGTAAAACCGTTTTTTTTTTTTTCGTTAGTTTCTTTCAGCTTAGCGTGGGATAAAACAATGAGAAATGACCGAATACATGAGAAATATATAATTTGGGCTATATATTTGCAAATCAGGGGGTGGGTTAAAGTATATGAACAATGTGAAGTTAGAAAACAATTGTTATTTCATAATGTGCAGAATAATTGTAACTAACACATTTGACATTCAGACCAGCTATATTTTATTCCACTCTCCCTAATGTGTAAATATATAGCCCAAATTTGTTTCTAAAGTATTATACTTTTATCATACTCAGATAAATTTCATTAGCATTGACCGTCAGAGAAAGAGGTTCTACTTGTGTGAAGAATATTAGGTCAGGGCTATATAAGCTTGCAGTTTTCATAAACAACCAGCCAATTAAAAGGGAAACTGACCATCTCTTGTCAAAATTTAACTTTAAGATTTTTTTCTTCTGAGAGTTTCTTCTGGTAAGGGGAAGAATTCTTTTCAGTGGCAATTACTCCTTCCCCTTCTCCGCCTGGTTTAATTTATTTATATTCAAACAATTAGAACTTTTCTGGCAAAATTCAACAGCCCTTGTTTTTGAGCAGTCGTTATGGGCTCCTGTAAGGGTGGGCAGGGGGGCTCCAGAACCAGCCCCCTCCTGGTTGAATGACGCTGCCTTATGCTTTTATATTTTTGTTTTGATGTTGCTTATGATAGAGCATTGGGATTGCGAGTTTGACAAGGTTTGACCCCCCTCCCCCGCCCATAAAATTTCGTTTGTGGCTGCACATGATTCGTTCTCACAGAATTGGATGGGAAGTCCAATTTTTGTATACGGATTGGGAGGGGAGTAGCTGAGAAAAGTATAGCCCGCATCAGCTGGAGAACAATTTTTGTTCATTTCAAAGTTGTGTGTTTATTCTTTACTTTGCTTGGATAGGCTATTTCTCTTCATTTTAAAGAAATTGTAATCCTGTTTACATTTATTTGAAAAACTATCTTTGTATTTCATAGTATCGATGAATGAATATTTATTGGTACTTTTCTGTTATAGTGACCCAACTCAAGAATTATGATGTGTAAAACTCGAGAACAAACCATGAACCGGTTTTTCATCTGTTTGTATTAAGAAATAACTAGCTTACGCTCAGTGAAAAACAAGGGGCTGTGACTAAATGTATTAGACTTGTATAACTGGAGCTATTTATTTGTATATTAGGGAGGGTTGGGGGTAAAATGCAGACCCGGAATACTTTACCTCCACCCTCCGCCATAATGTGAGAATATATAGCCCAAACGCTTCTTGAGTTCTTGAGTGGAGTCACAGTAAGTAGAGTTCACTTCTTGAGTGGAGTCACAGTAAGTATTTATTTATTTTTTGGATCCTCGATAGAGGAACCCTTTTCCCTCTAAAGCAGGGCTTCTTAAACTATGGGTCGCGATCCCATTTGGGGTCGCGTAGCAAAATTATGGGGTCGCGAGTGATAAAAACACAATTTAACAAAAAATGTTTTTTAACTTGTAAAATTATTATTATAAAGAAAAATAACAATTATCATAGATAAATGTATCATAAAATCTTCTGGTTCGGAAAGACTGTTTATACCAGCATTTCTATTCCGATCATTATAATATCTTGTATAAATTTACTATGAATCAGAACATGTTATAGAAATTTATAAAAAATGTCAATTTATTTTTGTCAATCTCTTAAAACCAAAATAATCCTGATAAATATTATCAACAAAATTTCTAAGTGATATTTTGAAGAAACTATATAAACATTTGGTGTTATTTTCATTTAGCCATTGTACGATTGTGAACGAAGTGCATTTTATTTCGAATTAGTCAGTTTAATCCTTTCGCGACCGGCGGGACCTTACAGTCCCGGCATATAAAGATCCTATGAGCGCTTCTTAATTGATTAATAGCACCAGAATTGAACGATGTGCTTCAGGATGCTGTTAAGGTCATAAATTTGATTAAGAACCATGCCCTTAACAGTCGCTTATTTTCAAATCTCTGTAAGAATACGAGTTCGAACTACACAACTTTGTTATTACATGCAGAAAAAAGATGGTTGTCAAGAGGTCAAAGTTTAAAAAGATTATCGTTATTGAAGGACGAAATCGAAATAGTTTTAACTGAACGAAAACGTGAATTTGCTGCTTTTTTTCAAAACGACTTGTGGCTATCCAAGCTGTGTTATTCGTCAGATATTTTTGCGATATATTGTCTTTTCAAGGAAAAAATTGCGATATATTTACTTCAAACGACAAAAATTGAAAGTTTTATTAAAAAGATCAGCATTTGGAAAAGAAGAGTCGAAAAAACTTCGTTCGAAATGTAGATCACTTAAACTATTGTAGATCACTTAAAAGCGCTAGAAATACAGTTCCGGACATATTTTATATTAAATATTGATTTACAAAAAATAGTTTGGAATCAAAAGCCGTTTTGGATTGGCTTAAGTGAGATTGATCATCTGCCACTTAAAGCTCAAGAGGAATTTGCTCAACTTTCCTGTGACTCAAACTTAAAACTACAATTCCAAAAAAAAGCCCTTGACTGAATTCTGGATCTGAACTAGAACTGAATTTCCCAGAATCGCTGGTATGGCGTTAAATCTACTTTTGCCATTCAATACCATATATTTATGTGAAATTACTTTCTCAGCTTAAACACACATTAAATCCCAATATCGTTCAGCGATAAAAAATGTTGAAGAGGTCTTACTTCCAGCAGTTTCAAACATTACACCAAGATTTGATTTCTTATCCAATAAAAAATAGGCACATCCATCTCATTAAATTTTTAACGTAAACTTTAATTTAATATTTACCACCCAAATACTTGGATATATTCGAGAGAATTAAACAAAAAAAACAAGTTTTTTTTAATGAAAGTAAGGAGCGACATTAAAACTTAAAACGAACAGAAATTACTCCGTATTTGAAAGGGGCTTTTCCTCCTCAATGGCCCGCACTTTACGCTAAAGCTTGACTATTTTTCTTAACTCTACATTTTAAAACAGTAAAAAACTTTAGCGTAAAGAGCGGGGCGTTGAGGAGGAAAAGTCCCTTTCAAATACGGAGTAATTTCTGTTCGTTTTAAGTTTTAATGTCGCTCCTTACTTTCATTTAAAAAAACTTTTTTTTTTGTTTAATTTCTTGACGTTTTTGAATTAATGCATGGTTTAATCTTGGCTCTCTGCACGTAAATAATTAAAACGAAATTTGCATATTGATTTTTTGGGACTAAATGGCTTTTTCATACTTTTAATCGGAAGATTTTGTAAAAAAATAAGCGAGGGAGGAGGCCTAGTTGCCCTCCAATTTTTTGATTACTTAAAAAGGCAACTATAACTTATAATTTTTTGCGAACGTTTTCATAAGTAAAAAATATACGTAACTTACTAATTAAATTACGTAGCGAACTTCTATATTCGTATGTTTTTATTGCGTATATGAGGGGGCTCACCCCTCGTCGATACCTCGCTCTTTACATTAAAGCTTAAATTTTGTCCCAATTCCTTAAGAATGACCCCTGAATCACAAAGGCCGTAGAATAAATAGTTGAAATTACTAAAAATACTTTAGCGTAAAGAGCGAGGTATTACGAGGAGGTAAACCCCTGATATGCGTAATAATTTCTGTTCGTTTTAAGTTTTAATGCTGCTTCTCACTTTCAGTAGAAAAAACTTTTCATATTTATTTTTTCATTGTTTTTTTTTTAAATAATGCTAGAAAATCCTGCGCCCCCTCCATTGAAAGTCTCTTCCCCCATGAGAAGTTTCTCCATGGAAAGATCCTCCCCGGTAGCCCTCCCCCCTCAAATATCCCCCAAAACCAAAAATCCCCCTGAAAACGTCTGTACACTTCCCAGTAACCATTACTATATGTAAACACAGGTCAAAGTTTGTAACTTGCAGCCCCTCCCACGGGGAATGCGGGGGAGTAAGTCGTCCCCAAAGACATAACTATGGGGTTTTTCGACTATGGTGAATAAAATGGCTATCTCAGAATTTTGATCCGGTGACTCTGGGGAAAAAATGAGCGTGGGAGGGGGCCCCGGTGCCCTCCAGTTTTTTGGTCACTTAATAAGGGCACTAGAACTTTTAATTTACGTTGGAATGAGCCCTTTCAAGACATTCTAGGACCACTGAGTCGATACGATCACCCCTGGGGAAAAAAACAACAAAAAAACAAATAAACACGCATCCGTGATTTGTCTTCTGGCAAAAAATGCGAAATTCCACATTTTTTGTAGATAGGGGCTTGAAACTTCTACAAAAAGGTTCCCTGATACGCTGAATCTGATGGTGTGATTTTCGTTAAGATCATATGATTATTAGGGGGTGTTTCCCCCTATTTTCTAAAATGAGGCAAATTTTCTCAGGCTCGTAACTTTTGATGGGTAAGACTAGTCTTGATGAAGCTTATATATTTAAAATTAGCATTAAATTTCATTATTTTAATGTAACTATTGGTATCAAAATTCCGTTTTTTAGAGTTTCGGTTACTATTGAGCCTAGTCGCTCCTTACTACAGTTCGTTACCACGAACTGTTTGATTAAGACGGTCAGAATCCACTTTTGTTTTTGAAACTATAATAAAAACATTTCTATAATTTCAATTTTAGATTTTTATATGTTTCAAAACGAATTCTAAATTTATATATTTTCATATGCATATGTATATTGTTACCTAATAAATATATCATAAAAAAATATTAATTTATTTTTCTTTTATATTTGTTGGGGTCGCTAAGAAACTCGCAATCATAAATGGAGTCGGGAATTACAAAAGTTTAAGAAGCCCTGATCTAGACGATATCCTTCTTCTCGGAAGGTCATTCTTAGAATGTCAAAACAATGTCTATGAAACAGTGAAATTACTGTCAGAGCTGGGGTTTGTAATTCACCCGGGGAAGTCAGTTCTCATTTCAAGTCAAAGAATAGAATTTCTGTGTTTTTTGCTAGATTCACGATTTATGTGTATTTTCCTGCCGGAAAGAAAAATTAAAAAGGTTCTAGATTTAGTTTCAAAAATTCTTCGTCAAGAATCGACTACGATTGAAAATTTGGCCGAAACTCTAGGTGTTCTTGTTTCAACCTTCCCAGCAATGGAATTAGGGCCTTTATATTACCAGAAAGCGGAATCGTTAAAAACTCAAGCACTAAAGCACGCGAATGGTGATTTTGCGGCTAGGCTAACTTTAACATCCGATGTAATTTCGGAATTGCAATGGTGGTTGAATATTGCCAATCATGCTTCTAAAGCAATTGAGCCTAGGTCAATTTACGAATATTTGTGCAATGATGCTTCCAAATTAGGCTGGGAACTCGTGGACGAATATTCCATGAGAACAGCCACAGGTGAATGGTCCTCAGAAGAGAAGGGATTTGACATCAATGTTTTAGAAACGAAGGCCGTTTATCTGGGATTAAAGTGTTTTTCTCAGGATATTAGAGACACTCATGTTCGGCTGCGTTCATAATATAACCACAGTAGCTTATATAAATAAAATGGGAGAAACAAAATCTGAATTTTGTTACTATTTCGCAAATAGGATCTGGCAGCTAGTATTGCAGGGTAAAGGGTGGATATCTGCAGAGCATGTGCCAGGAGTTGGTAATATCGCGGACAAAGCATCTCGAAAATTTGATAATGAAAAAGAATGGAAATTGGATTCTAGAATATTCATAATTTTGAATTCGTTGGTATGTCAGTCGATAGATATTGACCTTTTTACAACTAGATTGAACCATTTGTTTCATGGAAACCAGATCCTGAATGTTTTTTCGTAGATGCATTTACAATGAGTTGGGAGCTTCATTTCTTTTATGCTTTCCCCCATTTAGCTTACTTCTGAGGACCCTTCAGAAGGTAGAGACAGATCAGGCAACTGGTATTTTGATTTTCCCAAACTGGACCACACAAGTTTGGTATCCCTTACTATTAAAGCTCTTAATAGGAACTCCTATACTTTTACCAAATAATACTTTTACTTTGTCTCTTCCACAGAAACCGACCTTACACCATCCATTGTCAAAAACATTACGCGTAGCAGCTTGTGTCGTCTCTGGCAAGGGCTTCACCATCAAGGATATTCTCCTTCCACAGTCGATATTATCATGGATGGCGGGATTCAAATAAGCGTCAGTACAGGGTTTACATTGAAAAATGGATCGAATTTTGTGGAAGAAACACAATCCAGGCCTTGGAGGCAACTGTACCGGAGACTTTGACCTTTCTTACGGAACTGTTTCACTCAGGTGTTGGATACAGTGCTACTAGTACTGCGAAGAGTGCTTTATCCGCAATTTTACCGAGCCTTCAGTTAGGCAGTAATCACATTACCAAGAAATTCATGTGAGGTGTCTTTAATAGAAGGCCTAGTCTACCCAAGATTTCTAGTATTTGGGATGTAAAATCTGTATTCGATCTATTTAGATTGCCAGATTGGGATATCAAAAATCTTAAAATAAAGACACTAACACAAAAAATAGCAGTTTTATTGATTCTATCGGCTTGTGAAAGAGTTCAGTTTTTGGCCAGTTTGTCACTTAATAATATGATACATAATGGCAATGGGAGTTTCGATTTTCAAATTAATGTGTTATTAAAAACAACGAAACCGGGCAACCACAAATCAATAGTTAAATCTCGACCTTTTCAAGAGTTGTCCCTTTGTCCGGTGACGCACCTAGCTGGGTATACTAGAATGACGTCATACCTGAATAGAGACGACGCACTTTTTCTTGCATATCGTAAGCCTTATACCGCTGCGTCTAAGTCATCTATTTCTAGATGGATAAAAGAAATGTTATTTCTTACAGGTATAGATACCAGTGTTTATGGTGCTCATGGCTCGCCGCGGTGGTGTAAAACGTATATCTGGTCTAATTTACGAGGAAACCAGAGGTGTTCTTAAAATTTTTCTAGAAAATGTTATTCGTGATGCTGTCACCTACACAGAACATGCCAAGAGAAAGACAGTAACTGCAATGGATGTAGTCTACGCTCTGAAGCGTCAAGGTCGTACATTGTATGGCTTTGGTGGTTAATGGTCCCCCTGAACTGTCCCCCTACCCAACGGCCTTTTTAAAGGCCATCAAATCTTTTAGACACTTCCTAGCTGTAAAGCCTGCCAAGCCCACAGCTAAGAAAACCTTAGTCAAGAAAACAGCCAAACCTACTGCAGTTAAAAAGTCAACTTCAGTCAAAAAGGCTACCAAGCCAATGGCTGGTAGCAAAAAACCTGTAAAGGTTTTCAAGAAACACACTGTTGCCAAAAAAGCAGTAGCAGCAAAGAAATCGACACCCAAGAAGGGGCCGTTAGTCAAGAAAGCTCCCACCAAAAAAAGTCAGTAGCTAAGAAACCAGCTAAAAAGTAATGTGTGCAATAAGCTATCCTATAGTATCAAACAGCCCTTTTCAGGGCTATCAAAGCAAATGCTCCAAACTTTATGTTCAGAAAGTTATAATGCTATAAATTTCTAATTTTGACTCCCTACTTTTCCCTTTCAAGTATATTTCAGCTGTTGTTTGAGCCCAAAAATACGTTGTATAATATTTACTTTTGCATTCTAGCGCTATTGCTGTCTAAAAAAAAAACAAAAAAAAAAAACACAACCCCATATTAAAGACTAGATTTGACGGCTGGCTCGTAAGGTTCAAGCTTGATATTATAGTGCGAACATTGATAAATATACAAATATATCGCCATAGCCGAATGGGTAGAGCGGCGCCTTCAAATTGCGGGAGCGGAGGTACCATTCCCGACTAGTCTGAGTGAGGCTGATGAATCATAACTAATAAGATTATATCAATCAAAAATAATAACAGATTAAAAATAACAAAGTGTAAATCGTGAGAGTTGAGGTATCATTCCAACTAGACTTATAAATACTAGTACTATTTTATAGTAAAACAACACAAATAGAAATAGTTTCGCTTAATTTGTTTTTTTCAAATCTTCGACAAAAAAGAAACGGTTTGATACAAAAAGTTTATACTCTAAAAATGACTGTTGTTGATGGTATTGTTTTCTTATTTAACAATACAACACATGAATCACAATCTTTGCAAAAACAAAAAAGAAGAACCACAGATTACCTAGAAATGACTCGCTAGGCCTCTGAGCAGAAATTGTTCGCCCAGGTAGAGCGGTTCCCTGAATATACGTTAGAATATAAGATACAAAAAGTTTAGACTCTAAAAATGACTGTTGTTGTTGGTATTGTTTTCTTATTTAACAATACGACACATGAGTCGCAATCTTTGCAAAAATAAAATAGAAGAACCAAAGATTACCTAGAAATGACTCGCTAGGCCTCTGAGCAGAAATTGTTCGCCCAGGTAGAGCGGTTCCCTGAATATACGTTAGAATATACGATACAAAAAGTTTAGACTCTAAAAATGACTGTTGTTGTTGGTATTGTTTTCTTATTTAACAATACAACACATGAATCGCAATCTTTGCAAAAACAAAAAAGAAGAACCACAGATTACTTAGAAATGACTCGCTAGGCCTTTGAGCAGAAATTGTTCGCCCAGGTAGAGCGGTTCTCTGAATATACGTTAGAAGTCTTTGATTAAAGTCAGTCTTTTTCGCGGCGCTCTTGAAGGAGCAAGTGCAATGGTATTATTGATGCTACTGAAAGACAAAAGTAGTTGAACTGTACAATGAAGTTGAGGCCAAAAAAATTTGAAGGGACTTAGAACAGAGACCAATTAAAGACTAACTTTAAAGTTAGTTTTTGATCTAAGACAATTGCTTAGCTGCCGCTATTGAAGGAACAAGTAGACTTTTGCTATATGTGCGATTGAAAGACCAAGGCAATTTGAACTGTACAATGGAGTTGGGCCTGACAACATATGAAGAGGATTTGGACATGGACAAATCAAAGACTAATTTTAAAGTAAGTCTTTGATTTAAGTCAGCTATTTATGCGGCGCTATTGAAGGAACAAGCAGAATTGTGGTGTATATGCTATTGAAAGACAAAGGTATTTGAACAGTCCAACGGAGTTGAGCCCAAAAATATATGAAAACGATTTGGACATAAATACACTGTTCACATCAGCTTTTATCATAAATTGCTGGTAAGTGCCCCCAATGGAATATATTGAATGACACGCCATCTTTCTGGAAATCAGAAATGAGTGTGAGTCCACTGTTGTTTTGGCTTAGCTGATGAGCCAATAAATAAAGTCAAAGATTGTTACTTGTGACAAAAGTGAATTGACATTATAGGCCCCCAGTATATTTGACCGATCAAGGCGATGCCCCATGGACTGAAAAATCAATTCCGGCATAGAAAAATTAATCATTTAAAACTGTAATTTTTCTTGGTGGCTTTCAACTTGATTAATTGCCGGAATGGTCAACTAAAATATCTTGGGGGCTTATAATGTCACTTTGGTTGCAATTTTCGACTTTATTCATTGGCTTAGATAAATTTGAGTCAAGTGTTGGCATTTATTTATTACCGATAGATGGAAATCAAGATATCCAACTTAGTCTCCTCAGTTTTTCTTTCTTCTTATAAAAGATGTAAACAGCTTGGCGCTATTAGAATAAGGAAACGAGTTTGTTACCAAGAATATTATTTTACTTTGAAAAATAAATCATTATAATATATATATATATATATATATATATATATATATATATATATATAAATATATATATATATATATATATATATATATATATATATATATATATATATATATATATATATATATATCTATCTATATAAAAATAAGTTGTCTGTCTGTCTGTGGGTCTGTGGATCTGTGGATCAGGTGACGTCATGTTTCGGCTGACGTCATGAAATTAGTTGCCGTCATTTTTGTTATGACGATGCTTAGTATATTGTAAAACACATTAATTTGGTTAATAATATACCATTTAAAACACCAAAATGAACATGCTGGAGTAGTCACTCGGTGAGAGAGGGTGTCAGAACGGAGAATGAAGGTCCCAGGTTCAAATCCTGGTTAGGCTAAAAAAGGTAAAAAACTAAAAACTAAAAAAAAAACTGAAAAAACTAAAAAAAAGGCAAAAACTACAAAAAAAACTAAAAACTAATAAAAAAATAAAAAAGCCGAAAAACTAAAAAAACTAAAGAAACTAAAAAAAGGAAAAAACTTAAAAGACTAAAAACTAAAAAAAAACTAAAAAAAAGGAAAAATGAAAAATAGAAGAGAAACAGAATACTAATAAAATTAAAAATAAAAATAAAAAAAAATAAAAAAGATAAAAAGCTAAAAAAAAGGTAAAAACCAATAAAAACTAAAAGAAAAAAAGGTAAAAAACTAAAAAAAAAAATTCATCTAAAAAACTAAAAAAAACTAAAAAACGTAAAAACTAAAAGAACTAAAAAAGTAAAAAAAAACTAAAAAAAAGGAAAAAACTGAAAAATAAGCGGGATGTAAAACAGGGGGATATAAATGACGACCGGGACACCGGGACATAAGGAATATAAATGAATCAGAAAATACAACTCATGTTTCCAAATGACGTCGTTTGGAGCCCAAATTGAAAATCCAGATCAATTTATGTCTACTTTCAAAGTAAAAGGGCAAATTTATCATAGAGCAGGGTCTCTTCTACCATTCTCAGGCGAGAATCATAAATATTTACAATTGTACTTCATCAGTGATAGAAATTCTGAATTGAATGCACGTTGCGAAATTTCTCCCAACATTGAAAGGACAATCGTTTCCCAATTACAACATCTTTTCCACGAAAATAATAATTTAGTGCGTCTGTTCAAAACAGCAATCGATTTGATGCCTACTTATACGCATAAAATTGTTATTTCTGCTGACAAAACGCCTCCTGGCCAACATGTGCGTAGATACAATGCTCCAACTATCGACGAAGTGGCCATCGTTATGGTCGGTGATCAGTTTTTACCTCGAGATATTATTCTCAGGGTTTCCACCACACGTGCTACAACTAAAAATAGGCCTACCAATAATACTTTTAAGAAATATAAACCCACCAAAGCTTTGCTATGGCACTCGACCTGCCGTAAAAAACAACAATGGAAAACCTAATAGAGGCCACAATCTTGACAGGGCCTTTTGAGGGTGAGGCTGTTCTTATTCCTCGCATTCCCATGATTCCAACGGATCTGCCTTTTCAATTTAAAAGATTGCAATTCCCAATTCGATTAGCATTTGCAATCACCATTAACAAAGCTCAAGGTCAATCATTAGAAAAATGTGGTATAGATCTTAATCCTGATTGTTTTCCCCATGGACAATTGTACGTTGCATGTTCGAGGGTCGGTAAACCTGACAATGTATTTATATGCAGCGACAATTGGACAGCGAAGAATGTTGTTTATTCGCAAGTTTTACGCAGTTAATTTGTATTGTATCTATCTATATAAAAACGAGTTATGTGGATGCATGTTTGTTTGTTTGTAAAAAGAGCGTTTGTATATGACGTCATTATTAGTACATACGGCTTTGCATATGCACAGACAATGAGAAAGCCAAGAATGTTGTTTATTCGCAATTTTTGCGTAGTTTGAAACACATATATAAATCTATCTATATTCACAGGTGGGACACAGGGACACAACTACAATGGCGCATAACTAATATGGCGCGTAACGACTTACGCGCGCGGGGGGGCTTGGGGGGGCGCGAAGCGCCACCCCAACAGCTAGTTTATATATATAAAAGGATGCCAACAGCACCCGGTGTTCCCAGGCGGTCACCCATCCAAGCACTGACCGGGCCCGATGTTGTGTGACTTCCACGATCTGACGAGACTGGGTACTTTCAACGTGATATGGCCGTTAGCTGAGAAATTTTGTAACAAAATAATTGTTGGTCCACAAACTGAAAAGAAATAAAATGCTTGGTTTTAGAGTCATGAACCAAGGTTTTTAGTAGATAAATATTTAAAAAGAATCAAAATATGTTTATTAATTCTTTTTCTGAAAACACACCTTTATTCTTTCTGAAAAAAATGACAAGCCCCCCAAAATGTTTCTACCTTTGAGATGACTACCCTATGGCTTCCTACGCTAGTTTGGATCAGTCGAATTAGAGGGTCTTTGAAACTTTATTAATTGTAACAAAATGGTTTAGCCTCAAATATATATTTAGATTTTGTTGGGGTATAATTTAAGGATTTTTAAGAAAATATTTCCCCAGCCTCCGGTAAATTCTTGTTCTTTGTTACTAGATAAATGTGAAAGCTTTCCTTTTCACATTCAGCATCCTTAATTTCATAGCTTTTTCCATTCCGGGAGTGGTTAGATGCTATAGAGTGATTCAATGAATTTGTAGCCCTGAAAAGGGCTGTTGGTTAATCTAGGGTAGGTCTTGGAGCTAAAATTAGATTCATTTAGGCCTTTGCCGGTTTTTCAGTCTTCTTTGGTAGAAGGACTGCTTGAATATTGGGCGAAAAGCCTCCTTGGGCAATGGCAACCCCTGACAGTAGCTTGTTCAGTTCTTCATCGTTTCTAATGGCTAGCTGAAGGTAACGAGGAATGATACGAGTTTTTTTGTTATCTCGTGCAGCATTACCAGCCAGCTCAAGGACCTCAGCAGCCAAATACTCCCTCACCGCTGCAAGGTAAACGGGTGCCCCTGCACCAACTCGCTCTGCATAGTTGCCCTTTCTCAGAAGAAGGTGGATCCTTCCCACTGGGACTTGGAGACCTGCCCTGTTTGAACGGGACTTTGCCTTTCCCTTCACTTTTCCACCTTTTCCTCTTCCTGACATGGTTTCTAGGTTACAGAATTCACTTGGACTCTTCTTGATCACGAACAAATTGAAAATGATGCCTATTCTTGAAAGCGCAAATAATTTACACTCCGGCCAGCGAACTGAGTTCTTCTGACAAAAGAATTGTGCGCGAACTGTAGTTGGTGTATAGATGAGTCAAATTTTGTAAACGCAATTCATTTGACAATTGGATTTCGTTAAGGCATATTTTAATCATGGCTCCAAAAACTTCAGGAAAAGAAGCAAAGAAAGCTGGTAAGGCGAAGAAAAATATCAGTAAAACTGATAAGAAAAGGAAACGAAAGAGGAAGGAAAGCTACGCCATTTACATTTACAAAGTTCTCAAGCAAGTGCATCCCGACACTGGTGTTTCTAGCAAGGCAATGAGCATCATGAATAGCTTTGTCAATGACATATTTGAAAGGATTGCTGCGGAAGCCTCTCGTCTAGCTCACTACAACAAGAGGTCCACCATCACTAGCAGAGAGGTTCAAACTGCTGTGAGGCTGCTACTACCCAGAGAACTTGCCAAGCACGCTGTTATTGAAGGCACTAAAGCTGTAACAAAATACATAAGCTCCAAATAAGGGGGTTTAACCCGACTATTAGTGCTCAATCAGCGGGACCCTCCCAAACAGCCCTTTTAAGGGCTAATACCTTATTTCAAATGCTCTATTCTCAAATTGCTGTCATTACTCCTGGCTTTGATTTGTAAAATCTTGGGTAAACAAGAACCCATACTAAACCACAATTCAAAACAATAAAAAGGGTCCCTGTTTAGAAGGCAGGTCTCAATTTGCTTGTTGTATAGAAAATAATATCTATCGCCGAATAGTTAAAGAGAATAGAGAAGGGGGCCTCGACTTTTTCATGACATTCCATGAAAGCATTTTTAAAGGTCCGTGGGCCCCATTGGGAGCCGTTCATTTTTTTGAGTGTTTTTGGATTTATTAGGCTGACCTAAATTGGCTTTTTGCGTGTTTCCTTTTCATTACATGTTTTGGATCTTGTTGAATGCCACGCTGAATATATGACTCATTTTTACCATAGTTTGGCGTATACCTGAAATAATTTCGACTTTTTTTTTTGTTATTTTGCCCATAGTGTTTTTTTGTTGTTTTTTTTTTTATGTCCGTTGATTTTCAATTAAAATCGAGTAATTGTGGGCATCAAGCCATGGCCAATTGTAGAAAAAGCCAAGAAAGATGGTCCGATTGAGTGAGAGGCAAATCTCGCATTAACCCCCTTATTAGGATTGCATAAAAATGAGTGTTCATTTTTTGGGGGTTATTTTTGGATTTACTAGACTGGCCTAAATTGGCTTTTGGTGTCTTTCGCTTTTCATTAGATAGTTTATATCTTGTTTAATGCCGCGCCGAATCTTTCAACTCATTTTTGAAATAATTATGCCTCCTTGAGTCATACCTTTTTTTTCACCGAACACTACGCTGTTTAACGTAATTTCGCCTGTTTGTTTAATCCATCTAGTGGTCCTTAAAAGGGCCGTTGGTTAAGATGCAATTGCGGTGAACTAGGGTACTTAAGCTCTCTCGCCACGGATACGACGGGCAAGTTGAAATTCTTTGGGCATGATGGTCACCCTTTTGGTGTGAATGACACACAAGTTGGTATCGTCAAAAAGTCCAACTAAATCCGCCTCGCGGGCTTCTTGTAAGGCCATCACAGCCGAACTCTGGAACCTCAGGTCAGTTTTGAAATCCTGGGCAATCTCTCGCACAAGTCTCTGAAAGGGCAATTTCCTTATTAAGAGTTCGGTACTCTTTTGATAGCGACGAATTTCTCTCAGGGTTACGGTTCCGGGCCTGTATCTGTGTGGTTTTTTCACCCCTCCGGTAGCAGGAGCCGACTTACGTGCTGCCTTGGTTGCAAGCTGCTTTCTAGGTGCCTTTCCGCCCGTTGATTTTCTTGCAGTTTGTTTTATCCTAGCCATGTTGATAGTTTGCCTCTATTTAAAAGAATGAACAAATGAATCAATACCTAGTGGCTATAACTATACGGAGCGCCAGCCGCGCGACAGAGTCACATTTTGATGGAAAAGACTTTAATAGTATAAATTGAGCGGGCTTTGAAAGAAATTTCTTAGTTTGACAAAAACTTTACAGCTGTTGGCGACTCCACTGAATTTAAAATGACAGGAAGAGGAAAGGGAGGAAAGGGGCTTGGAAAAGGAGGCGCAAAACGTCATCGCAAAGTTCTTCGTGACAATATCCAGGGTATCACAAAGCCAGCTATCAGAAGACAGGCTCACCGCGGTGGTGTAAAACGCATATCTGGCCTAATTTACGAGGAAACCAGAGGTGTTCTTAAAGTTTTTCTCGAAAATGTTATTCGTGATGCTGTCACCTACACAGAACATGCCAAGAGAAAGACAGTAACTGCAATGGATGTAGTCTACGCTCTGAAGCGTCAAGGTCGTACATTGTATGGCTTTGGTGGTTAATAGTCCCCCTGAACTGTCCCCCTACCCAACGGTCTTTTTAAAGGCCACCAAATCCTTTAGACACTTTCTAGCTGTAAAGCCTGCCAAGCCCACAGCTAAGAAAACCTTAATCAAGAAAACAGCCAAACCTACTGCAGTTAAAAAGTCAACTTCAGCCAAAAAGGCTACGAACAAATGTACGGACCCCGAGTCCAAAATTAGCTGAAGCAACAAACCGCAGGACCGAAGCAAGGACCTTAGTAGTCAAGAAGCGACGTTAGTCAAATACAAACAGTTCTAGTACGACGTTTCTAGTAAGACCTATTAGTTCTAGTAGTATCTAGTACGATTATTTTTTTTCTGTTTCACCATTTTTGACCGAAATACAGATATCAGTTGGTTATAAAGTCGTTATGAATGGCCAACCAGCCGGCAGAATTTTTAATTCTTCATAAAATTGATTATAGAGACTTTGGACGATTTAGATTTCTAATAAAAACGGCTATTTGCAAAATAATCAAGCATATCACAATGCTATAAACTACTGAAATCAAGCTATTTTTGTCGTCTGATATAATTTTTATTATATGTTATTTCATCTATTTACATTTTTCTTAAATCCAGGGGCATATTTTTGTCAAAATCGTAGGGGGGGGGGGGGTAAAGTTGCAACAGATTTTCCCATTTCGAATGAAAAGTAAAAATTGGGCTACATAGTACCGTAAAGGCAAAGGCATACTAGAGACAACTGATTTATTTCTGTGGATACTAGAGTTATGTTGGCCTATCTTAGTTTAGCGTTATTTTCGGATATTTTAAATTTCAGCTGGGAGGGGGCATTTGCCCTCTCTGCCCCATAGCTAATTACACCCCTGCTTAAATCGCTTAAAGAATAAAGACACAAATAAAATTAAAATTTTATGTATTAAAAAACAACGAGAATAACATAAACAAAGATTTGATTACATAAATATATGCCAGTGTCAATTCAACCAATCATCATTCGAATTTTAACAATAATATTCTAAGTGAAATTCCTTTAAAAAAATCATTATTATCGATTATTAAAAAAAAAAAAATCGTACGAAATATAGATTGCTATGAATTGTACGAAAATGTAATTATTATGGAGACAAATGACATATTATGCCAATTCTGTTATTAAAAAGAAAAAAAATTCCTGAAAAAATGAAATAAGATAAATAAAAATGGACAAAATGAAGATTCAATAAAACAAATTCAATGAAAAGAAATCATTTAAGTATTGTTTGGATTCAGTAAACGATGATAAACATTTGGATGACATCATAACCATTTCAATTTACAACTGAGACCAAAGAGTATATATATCTTAAAAAGAATGACACAACCTCTTAGTGAGGGAAATATTCGGGCCAATTGAGACTAAAAATATAAAAGAATGAGCACACACATTGTATAGCCATGTTAACACCAAAGTTTCTAAATAGTCTATCTGTCAGTTTTATTGCATCGGTTAGCTTCTCCATTGCTATTGCCCTTCTAAGAGAAAAAAAATTGTAAAAGCTGCATATAGTCAAACATATGATAGAAACATAACAAAATCCCAACTTTTTCTATTTTGTTAAGTACTAAAATAAGCATTTCAATATATAAAATGCTCACGTTCTTCTATACTGCCTAAGATAAGTGACAACTAAATATCAGTAGTTATAAACAAAAATTAGGAAGTTAAAAAGATCATAAAAGTCACAGACACAAAAATTTGCTATTCAAAAGAAAACCTATATTTTATCTTCATTTTTTTATTAACCTTAATATGTTTTTATTTTGTGTCATATTCCATAATATTTTTTTATTATTACTAACTTTCATATAATATGTTATACTAGCTGTTGGGGTGGCGCTTCGCGCCACCCCAACACCTAGTTGGTGGGGCGCTTCGCGCCCCCCAAGCCCCCCCTCCGCGCGCGTAAGTCGTTACGCGCCATATTAGTTACGCGCCATTGTAGTTGTGTCCCTGTGTCCCACCTGTGAATAGAGATAGATATAAATATATGTTTTTAACTACGTAAAACATGCGAATATACAACATTCTTCGCTGTCCCATTGTCTGTGCATATAAATAGATTGTCAGGTTTACTGACTCTTGAACATGCAACATATAATTGTCCATGGGAAAAACAATCCGTATTCAGATCTATACCTCATTATTCTAATGATGTGTCCCTGTGTCCCGGTCGTCATTTATATTCCCTGTGTCCCGGTCGTCATTTGTGTCCATGTGTCCCAGTTTGTAATCTCTCTTTGAGTGTCCCGGTCGTCATTTATATTCCCTGTGTCCCGGTGTCCCGGTCGTCATTTGTGCCCCGGTGTCCCGGTCTGTAATTTCTATTCGAACAATCACTGTGTCCCGGTCGTCATTTATATACCCCGCCTGTGCCTCCGGCGTCCCCGTTGTAGTTGTGTCCCTGTGTCCCGGTCGTCATTTATATTCCCTGTGTCCCGGTCGTGATTTGTGTCCGGGTGTCCCAGTCTGTAATTTCTCTTTGAGGTTCCCGGCCGTCACTTATATTCCCTCTGTCTCGGTCGTCATTTGTGTCCCGGTCTGTAATTTCTCTTTGAGTGTTTTTTCTTTTTAGTTTTTTTTTAGTTTTTTACCTTTTTTCTTTTTTCAGTTTTCTTTTTCTTCTTTATTTTTTAGCGTCACTATGAAGTACATATCGACGAACCTTTGTTTTTTTAACTTAAATCTGGTAGGCATTGATGACCTTATCCAAGTCAATATCCCAAACCCAATCATCATCGCTATCATTTTCAGTTTTGATATGTTTTGACTCTCGCTGTCCAGGTGGATTTTCATCTAACTGCGCGGTTTTGCGTTCTTTAGCCGCAAGCCTGTTTTCTTGCTGTTCTTGTGATTCCCCGGCACGCTTTCTTTTCTTACTTTCTCTATCAGCTGCAAGCCTGTTTTCTTGCTGTTCTTGTGATTCCTCGGAACGCTTTCTTTTCTTACTTTCTCTATCAGCAGCAAGTTTTTTGGCATAAACTCTTTGAGCAGCTTCCTCGGCTGTTGCCATTGTAGGTTCTTCAGTCATTTTACAATTAAACATTTTTCCGTGAACAAATGTCTTAAATACCGTTAATGACGTCACCGTCATAGCAAAAATGACGACAACTAACTTCATGACGTCAGTCGACACAGAAACATGACGTCACCTGACAGACAGACACACAGACAGACAACTTATTTTTATATATATAGATATATATTTTTATTATATGTTTTTGTATTATCATTAATATATTAGAGGGAAATGTTCCAAACGATAAGCCCTCCCCCCCCCCTTCAACGTGTGAATGTCCACTGTCCTGATATTTTGACTTGTGTCAAGTCTTTGTTCTATATAATCAATGGCCAAGACTAGTTTATAAAATAAATTAAATTTCTATATATTAATCATCAGAACATAAGTAGTATTATCAGTCAAATTAATGGCTGTCCTCTGAATTTTGAACAAGAGATTGAGTTTCTTCGTATCGGCCGCCATCTTTATTAGTTTTGTTTCTTGATAAACGAGTGACGTTTTCAGTAAGACCAGTAGTCTTCAACCTGTAACATAAAACGATCAGCGATTTAAAAGTCAATAATTTGCTGAATCAAAACACATGTACAGAGTGGCAATTTTAAAAAAAAATAAGAAGATATTAAAGTTGTATCTGATGTACTTCGTATTACTTCTGTTTCTAAATAAGCAGGCGACATTTTCAGTCAGTTCATCTATCTACTAAAGAAAATATATAGCATTTTTCTGTATTAAAAAATGCTTTATTTGCATTTTTAAAAGCAGTGCTTTATTTAAACATATATGACGTTTAATCACATGTTCCATGAGTAGTGTTGAGTAGACAGAATATAAATGGCAATGTTTATCCTACACATAGGCAATTTCCTATACGAGTTTATTTTAATAGATAATTTAGAACTTTTAAAACAGTGATAGTTGTAATTATTCAGGTTTGAGAAAAATAAGCATCATTAAAAAAAAAATCCATAGATGTATTAAGCTGAATTAATGACTAAAGCAGGAACATTTCTAGGATAGGTAAGATATAAGTGGCAGTGTATTTTGAATGACAAGTGTGTAAATGGCAAGTATATAAATGACAGTGTGTTTCAAGAATCAGAATTAGAGTTAGAAACAATAAGTTATTTGTACCGCAACAAAATATTCTCGTCCCTTTATCTGTCAAAGACATGTATTTGAATTAAAATGGAATAGTTGTGGGCATCAAGTCATGACTGTAGAAAAAGCCAAGACAGATAGTCTAATTGAGTGAGAAGGAAAACCTGGCATTAATTCCCCCCCCCTTATTGCCGATATTACCATCACTCACTTATGCTAATTTTTCTTTTAGGCTATATCCTCCAGGCATTACCTTTGATGTATGTTGTTACATTAATAAAATCCCATTGACAAACACATCAACGTAAACACTCGTTAATTTTTCTTTATAATTGCTGAATACTGTTTGCAAAGCTCTTCTCAAATAAGGTGATGAGCAGGGTCATGTAGATCAGGAGGAACAGTGAGACTGAACATATACTGCCCCGCTGATCCTCCCTTTGAGAACAGCTTAGCGAACAGTAAATGCTATTATTTTAGATTCGCAAAAATGTCACATACAACTGTTTGGCGTATAGCGACGAGTAAAAGTCTTTATTGAGACTTTCTCCACTGTTTTTCTTTCCTTTTCTAATATTCCTTTTGAGTTTCAATTTCATATTCATTCATATATTTATTATGTTGCTGTGAATGTCCGAAATTTGGTTAATAGCGAAATTCACCGGTGAACGTCCGAAAATCCTTTTTCACTGCTTGGATTCAATTAGATTTGCGAGTCAGCTTTTTCAGTCTGATGCAAGCTATGATGATAAAAGTTAAAGTTAGGTTAAATTGTGTTATTTTTGGTCAGGTTAAATTTGGGTATAAATATCAGAAATCGGCTAAAAACCTAACATAACCTAACCAACCCTAGCCTTTCATCATCAAACCTCGCATTAAGTTGAAAAAGTTTACTGGCAACGCTGACTAGGTCCAAGGAGAAAAAAAAAGGGTATTTTGGACATTCACCAATTTTGAAAATTCACGATAACATCATTCGTGTTTATATTTGTTCTCAAACTGAGAATCAGCAAAAAAAAAATGAACAATCAACAGAACAATCTTCATCAATCCACATTGCCCAGCTGATCCTTGTTCTGAGGACAGTTCATCAATCGGTCTCAAGCAATTATCCTAGAAGTGTAAAAAAAAAGTCAGATGACTTTCAAGCGTAACAGTGACAGTCAAGGGGACTTCAAACTTTCATAGTGTTACAGAAAAGCAAAATAAGTCGTTTAATTGATTCATAGGAACAATTTTTTATTCAAGGATATTATGGATTGTCATTTCCAGTACGTAAAATTATGTTAGGTAGTATCTAGGCTACAGAAAAAACTTGCGTAAAAGCTTTGGTTTATAATGATTATGAATTGTCAAGGAATAGTCTAGGTATCTGTTCGTCTTACCACCAAACAAAAGCTTTAAGAAACGACGTACGTTCTACGTGTCACTTGGCCATGTTTTGCAGATGAAAAGTTACGAAATATTGTTCCTGTCTAAACTAAACGAATACTGCGGTGGGAAGAGGTTATAAGAAAGGATATAAAAGAAATCGGATCTCCCTAAGAATGGGAAAAGAGCAAAGCATTGAATAGATCGCCGTGGATGAGGAGCGTGCGTAGCTGCGTTGTCCCAAGATGGCTTGGTGCCGCAGAGAATTGTTAATAGTAGAAGTAATAGCAGAATTCGAGACATGACAATTTAGCTTTTGATAATATTTGACGATGTATTCCAAAATATAATCAATGTTATAATTGTGTATGCCAAAGTGGAGGGGTTGACATTTAACCCCAATGTTTCACCTATTATATTTTCCTACAGCATATATAGGGCAAGACAGGTACGTACCCTGGAATATCTTTGGGATATGGAAGTTTTAAAATCCAGAAAATCTGCCCGATATATGAGCATTTAACACATCTTCCTCAATCTTTTGAAACGCATGAGAGCCATACTTAGCCAACGTCATTAGCGTCATTTCCAGGATACTAATTTAAGCTTGAAGAGTAATCTACCCATTGTTGAAACTTTTTTCGGCTGAAAAAACGCCTGTGCCTTAGCTAATCTATTTTCTCATCCTCACTGCATCCACTATCTTTATTAATTATACTATTCAGATAAGTGAGACTATCAACTTGATTTGACTTTCTCGTTTCTTAACAGCACCCCTTCACCTCTATTTGTTCCTTGTCTAACCAATTTAGTCTTTTTAACATTAATTTTCTGGTACCAAGAACTCTCAAAACTTTCAAAAAATCATTCATTTTGCTATCAGTTTCACCAAAAACAATCAAATTATCTGCATAATCTCAGTCTAGGAGTCTAAGTGCTAGACAGACGATTTCTGTCCAAAAATTTAACTATTTCTTTTATATTATTCATTGGTTTACCTATTGGTTTCTCTAATATTAAGTAAATGTACATCAATAAATTAAACTAGTAGAGAAAAGTTTATGGGGATACCAATACATGCAAAAAGAGAAATTAGAAATAAAAGCCTGGTTGTCCCAAAATATGCTGAACTCTTTCTCAGATAGTTTGAAGCTTACACATATAATGAGGGCTAAAAAAGTTCAAAAATGCGCCAAAAGTCTGTTGTTTTCCAATAGGCAAGGACTGGTTTTATTTTCAATCAAGCTCTGGGCCTGGGACGGTTTTAGTCACTCTGACAAAAAAAAAACAGATGTTTTTCCTTTTCCAAAATCTCAGCCTCCACTTTATTAAGTTCCTCAATAATTTCTCTTCCTTGTGTTTTAAATTCTTTCCGTTTTTCCACATTCGTTAGAATCTCATGTTACTGTTCTTTGTACCCTTCTTCCCAATCGCGGATTTTATTTTCACTTTTGGTACAATATTTTCAGACCAGCCATAAGCTGTTGTTATGGCAACATCGTCCTTGGGATCAATCGCTCCCAAATCACCAAGGCGTCCAAATAGACCAGGAATATTCCCTTTCTGTTTTTCCTCCATAAGAAAGTTGACAATTCTATTGCTAGATCTAGCCGTCTGCATAACACTTCTATCTTCCTCTAGTTTTGCGTTTTTCGACCGAAGATTTTGGACTACTTTCAATTCTTGCTCTTTCAGAATTCTTAACTGATTTTGAGCATCATTTGACTTCCTCTCATATTGAGGAATTAGACATTTTAGCTCTTTAGTTTTCTGCTTTCGATTTTTTCGCTACTCTGTGAATTTTTCCAAACAAATTTTCGGTCACTTAAAAGGAGCACTAGAACTTTTCATTTCAGTTAGAATGAGCCTTCTTGCAACATTATGGGACCACTGGGTCGATACGATCACCTCTGGAAAAAAAAAAAAAAAAACGCATCCGTGATCCGCCTTCTGACAGAAAATACGAAATTCCACATTTTTGTAGATAGGAGCTTGAAACTTGTACAGTAGGGTTTTCTGATACGTTGAATCTGATGGTGTGATTTTCGTTAAGATTCTATGACTTCAAAGAGATGTTTTCCCCTATTTTGTAAAATAAGGAAAATTTTGCAGGCTCGTAACTTTTGATAGGTAACACTAAACTTGATGAAACTCTTATATTTGAAATCAGCATTAAATTGCAATTCTTTTACCGTAGCTATTGGTAACAGTTTTTTTTTTTGTTTGGCGTTGATTTTTTTTTGTTGACACTTTGTCAGTCTGCACTCTTTCAAGTTGCCCGTAATTTTTAATCTTGAGTGCAAAATTAGAATATGTTGATAAATTGTATAAGATTCCCTTTATCAAGAAAGTGCAGCTTTAATAGTGTTGTGACGAATAAGAAGGCCTAATCCTCCAGTATGAAGACAGAGAATAGAGTTTCCTGTCCTCTTAAAGTAGACAACCCCTCATAAGAAATTCCTTGTCAAGTTAGGGTCTCTGCCTAATCCCCCAAATATAATAGGTTGGATCAAATGATTAAGTTTTTTTATTTTTTGATGCGGTACCTACTATTTAGGTAGGCTATATCCTCAAATATGTTATTAGATATACTTTATATGAAATTTTATTAATTCATGAAATATTTAATACAAGTCAAGTTTATTACTATCATTATGTCAAGAAACATCATTATTAATAATCTTTGAAATGTCTATATTTTGGAATCAAGTCATGTTACACTGGCGAAAAGGATAAAGACCTTTTGTTTACGATACCATACTTCTTCGTAACACATAAGGTACACTTCGCAAGACCCGTCCAGGACGAGTCTTGACTAGAGTTTTCTGTCCTCTTAGTCCTCTTTTACGCTTTCTTATTGCTATAGAGACCTTACTAGTTTGATTTATCGCTAAAACGAGACCATTGTTGATATCCTTTTCTTTTTAAATAGTCCGGAAAATATATTTCATTTTTTGTAGATGGCGTTGCGCTCTAATTTTTTAAAAGAAAATATTCTTTGGAATGAGACATATGGTACTTACATTCATATTGTTCTTTTTTTTTATTTTTGGAAACGATACTGTTTTTTTACTATTATTCTTTCTTTAGATTTCTGTGCCGTTTCAGTACACATGGTTGGACATGCTGTTATTCGAAGTGGCGACATATACTTTTATCATTTTTACTGGTTATATTTTCCGTCCAGCGCTAAACAATCAATAATTTCTTATGGCAGAAGATGATGAAGAAGAATGTTTTAATTTGAAAGAAGTGTAAGTCTATATCCATCGAAAAGATAGGATTAGGTCTAAAATGGCAAAATAAACTGTCCACAAAATTGATCTGACTAATTTGTCTGCACCAAAAATTTGTGTGTTTGAAAGAGCTTTTTGGGGCTTAATATAAAGCTATTCAAAAATAAATAAAAACTGCTCTTGTATGGTAAACATTTAGCATATTTTCTTTCAGGGCGGATCTGGAGCAAAATCTTGGGGGGGGGGAGTACGACAAGGGTGCCAATAAGCAAAATTGGGGGGGGGATAATTTGACGAGGACGCCAATAATTGACCAGATCGACAAATTTACTTATGAAAGAGTGAAAAATGGAAAATTTGTGGTGTAGTCTGAGGTCCTCCACCCTGGATACGCCAGTGTCTTCTTTGGACTTTGAAGTGCTAACGCTTAAAGCAACGCTTGATCTCAGTTATATCCGTTGCTACCAATAGTCTAATCTTAGCTCGAAGACTTATCTTCTAATTCTTCTAGGTCTTTTTTCAGCTTGAAAAAAAAAACATTAGGCCTTGGCTATTCTACTTTCAGCTGAATTCTTAAAAGTCTCACAAGTTCATTTATTTTGCTGATATTTTTATCTAGAGCAATGAAATCATCGCATAAAGAGAGAAAGAGAGAGAGAGAGAGAGAGAGAGAGAGAGAGAGAGAGAGAGAGAGAGAGAGAGAGAGAGAGAGAGAGAGAGAGAGAGAGAGAGAGAGAGAGAGACTTTTATTTCAAAACGACTTTCACAGTGCATGGTGCTGAATTAGTGCTTTACGTCAGGTATTACAGTCAGATAAAACTTTTCAAATAAAAAAAAAGAGAAAAAGACAGATAGAGAAACACAGTGTTAGACAGAAACTTGTCAGATTAAAAACAACCGACCATCAACTAAAAAACTGAGTCAATACAACAAATTCACTGATTAATAATGTTTACAAATGCAGGAATAAAACTCTTCCTGTATATATATTAAGGGCTAATTTTCGGTGCATATATTCCTTAATTAAAGGTGTATTATTTTTCAATTATTTTAGTATTATCTCAAAAGCTATTCTGAATTAATCTTCCTTTTCTATCAAAAAAAAAAAATGTTCTTACTCTCTATTTCGCACATTTGTTAATTTTCTTTAATTTTTTTTTGTATTTTCTTAATTCGCTTCTTATTCTCTCACACATATCTCTTAGGAGCTTTATACAAACCTTTTTCTCTTCTCCCAAGCTGATAGCATTTTGCTAAGATTTCTAGCTGCTTTTCTAACTGTCCTCCTTAAGGTATTTTCTGCTGGTTTCTAAAGTATTTTCCTAAAATCATTCCGTCACAGAATATCTTTTTTTTTAATTCGTAGCTTTGTCATTTTTTTTCTTTGTTGCTAATAGCGGTCATATATGCCGCTCTCAAGTGTGTCATTAGGCATTTGCAAAAACAAGGAGTCGTTGAAACCTCCAGTTGAATGGAGCTGCTCCACCATTTGAATGGAGCTGCTCAACTAGGGTCATTATTTGGCATCGCGCGCCAATCAACACTCATATTGCTTCTCACTTTACGTTTTCACGGCTGTAAATATTGTTTTACGACGCGTTGGATGGACAACCATTAAAATAAAATAGCAAAAAGAAAGTTAAGCAGCCAGAAAATGCACAACAAACAAACAAATATTTTTTTCGAGAGGTGTTACTCTCCTTGATCACCCTACAACACTCCCGTAGTTACGGTTCTGGTTTGGAAGACTCATGACAGGTATACTTTGAAACCCTTGTGTGGCTCTGAAGACAGGGTTTTCCATTCGAGGATAGGGATAATGACCTTATAGGGTAGCGGAAACACAATAGCGGAACCGCTCTAGCCTTTAGTGTCTGGCTTATCTTCGTCAGGGTATTTTGGCTACGGTAGGCTTGTAAAATACTTAGTTTACTATCATGCCAAGTTATTGATGAAGACAATGCTAGACGACAGATATGGTTCTTTTAATTCTTTTTATTGATCCCACTTTACCATATTATTACATATATTCGTTATTTTTTACTGTCAATGCCAATTTTTTCTATAATTTTCTTTAATTTCGAAATGAACCTAGCGGTTTCAATTAACAGAAGCGTAGACGAGAGATGGCAGAATTTTTTTCAGTTTATTCAATGAAAATATCAACAAAAGCCGTTTTTCATTGAGTAAACTTTCCATAACAAACAAATACAAAGTAGAGACAATAGGGAAAATCTTTCGAAGACAGTGGAAATCAGTTCTGTGGATATTTCGGCCCTATGTCCAAGGGCCGTCTTCAGCACACATATATATATATATATATATATATATATATATATATATATATATATATATATATATATATATATATATATATATATATACTAGCTGTTGGGGTGGCGCTTCGCGCCACCCCAACACCTAGTTGGTGGGGGCGCTTCGCGCCCCCCCCCAAGCCCCCCCGCGCGCGTAAGTCGTTACGCGCCATAATAGTTACGCGCCATTGTAGTTGTGTCCCTATGTCCCACCTGTGAATATAGATATATATATATATATATGGTTTTAACTACGTAAAACTTGCGAATATACAACATTCTTTGCTGTCCCATTGTCTTTGCATATAAATAGATTGTCAGGTTATCCCCCTGTTTCCCCCGGTGTCCCCGTTGTAGTTGTGTCCCTGTGTCCCGGTCGTCATTTATATTCCCTGTGTCCCGGGTCCCGGTCATCATTTGTATCCCGGTGTCCCGGTCTGTATATACATTCGTTTTTTAGTTTTGTTTTTCTCCTTTATTTTTTTCCTTTTTTTTTCTTTTTTAGCTTATTTAGATTTTTAGATTTTTTTAGTTTTTTTTATTAGTTTTTAGTTTTTATTTCTTTTTAGTTTTTTTGTCCCGGTCGTCATTTATATCCCCCTGTTTCCCCCGGTGTCCCCGTTGTAGTTGTGTCCCTGTGTCCCGGTCGTTATTTATATTCCCTGTGTCCCGGTCGTCATTTGTATCCCGGTGTACCGGTCTGTATATACATTCGTTTTTTAGTTTTGTTTTTCTCCTTTATTTTTTTCCTTTTTTTTTTCTTTTTTAGTTTATTTAGATTTTTAGATTTTTTAGTTTTTTTATTAGTTTTTAGTTTTTTTTTCTTTTTAGTTTTTTTGTAGTTTTTACCTTCTTTTTAGTTTTGTTAATTTTTTTTTTTACTTGTGTCCTGGTCGTCATTTATACTCCCTGTGTCCCGGTGCTTTGTTAATTGCTAATCGAACATTCCTTTTGTCCTGGTCGCTTTCTCTTTGAGTGTCGTCATTTATTTTTTTCTTTTTTAGTTCTTTTAGTTTTTACCTTTTTTAGTTTTTTTTTAGTTTTTAGTTTTTTTAGTTTTTTACCTTTTTTTAGTTTTTTTAGTTTTTTAGCTTTTTTATTTTTTTTATTAGTTTTTAGTTTTTTTGTAGTTTTTGCCTTTTTTTTAGTTTTTTGTCCTGGTCGCTTTCTCTTTGAGTGTCGTCATTTATTAGTTTTTTCCTTTTTTTTTTAGTTTTTTATTGGTTTTTACCTTTATTTTAGCTTATTTTTCAGTTTTTTCCTTTTTTTTAGTTTTTTTTTATTTTTTATTTTTTTTAGTTTTTTACCTTTTTTTAGTTTTTTTAGTTTTATTAGTTTTTTAGCTTTTTTACTTTTTTTATTAGTTTTTAGTTTTTTTTTGTAGTTTTTGCCTTTTTTTAGTTTTTTCAGTTTTTTTTTAGTTTTTTATTGGTTTTTACCTTTATAGTTTTTTTAGTTTTTAGCTTTTTTATTTTTTTTATTAGTTTTTAGTTTTTTTTGTAGTTTTTGCCTTTTTTTAGTTTTTTCAGGCAGCCAACTATGACATCCAAGTCTCTTTCCTCTGTAACTGCAACTAGGGGTTATCTTTTACCAGTTATTTGGTTTTGCGTGGTGTAAATATGTTTTTGATTTTTATTGCCAAATTGTAAAACTTTACATTTACTTGAATTAAATTCAAGTAGCCATTGTCTAGCCCAGTCATCCAGCTTGTCGAGATCGGCTTGGATTGAGGCAGCCTCTGCCCAAGATGATGCTGCCCCCATGAGCTGAGAATCATCTGCATGAAGTGTTAGAAGGTTTTGGAGTATTTCAGGAGCATCATTGATATATATGTTGAAAAGTGATGGCCCAAGCACGGTTCCTTGGGGAACTCCACTAAGAACAGGTATAGGCGATGAAATTACACGTACTCCTTTATCATTAATGACAGCAACTCTTTGGGTTCGTTCTCCCAGGAAGTCTAAAATCCGTTCAAAAATGTCCAAGTGGATGCGACAAGCTTGAAGCTTTCTTTTCAGCCTTAGGTGTGCGACTCTGTCAAATGTTTTTGCTTGATCCAACAAAATCATGTCCACGGGTCGGAAGAGGGTGGTGACAGTTACAAAGTTATTAAGAGACATACATGATCACTTGCACTAATCGGTGGTAAATTATCGATACTTAGAATTTGATCTAGGTCGTCTGTGATTACTAAGTCAAGTGGCGAGGGTATTTGTCGATTTCTGAACCTTTTTGGTGATTCAACGGATTGATATAGCGTATTTTCTGCTAAATATGTGAGGAAAGCAGAATTCATAGCATGACCCTCGTGATACTGGGGGGAATACCCTAAGCCATGTGAGATTAAATCATCCACAATAAATTTAAGAAGTCACGCGACACATATTACGTAATAAGCACCTGCATCCTGAAGAAAATATTTTCACAAGTAAACAAACAATCGCCTATTACGTAACAATAAGGTGTACTATACCATACAAGTGTACTATAGCATTGCACCTGATACAGGTGTGTCAAAAATGAAAACAGAGTAAAAGAAACAGAGGAGGCACTGCCAGTGTAATTATAATGTAATCTAAAGTTTACAGCTATATATAATTCATAAGGCAATAATATTCATTGAAAGAAGTCCACAAGATGGATAATTTTTAACCGAAAAAATGAACATTTGTCAATTTACTGTTTAAGGCTTAAACAAAAATAATGATAAACCAATCTCGCCGTCCTGGAAGAACAAAAATTATTTGATGGTAGCCAGAAAAAAAATTAGAATGGGCATACAGGGCAATGGGTAACTCAGGGAA
>NC_088878.1:25853028-25876068 GCF_032884065.1 Artemia franciscana | reverse complement strand
TTTTTAGTTTTTTTTTATTTTTTATTTTTTTTAGTTTTTTACCTTTTTTTAGTTTTTTTTAGTTTTTTAGCTTTTTTACTTTTTTTATTAGTTTTTAGTTTTTTTTGTAGTTTTTGCCTTTTTTTAGTTTTTTCAGTTTTTTTTTTAGTTTTTTATTGGTTTTTACCTTTATTTTAGCTTATTTTTCAGTTTTTTCCTTTTTTTTAGTTTTTTTTTAGTTTTTAGTTTTTTTAGCTTTTTACCTTTTTTTAGTTTTTTTAGTTTTTTTAGTTTTTTAGCTTTTTTATTTTTTTTATTAGTTTTTAGTTTTTTTTGTAGTTTTTTCCTTTTTTTAGTTTTTTTAGTTTTTTAGCTTTTTTATTAGTTTTTAGTTTTTTTTTTGTAGTTTTTGCCTTTTTTTAGTTTTTTTCTTTTTAGTTTTTTTGTAGTTTTTACCTTCTTTTTAGTTTTGTTAGTTTTTTTTTTACTTATGTCCTGGTCGTCATTTATACTCCCTGTGTCCCGGTGCTTTGTTGATTGCTAATCGAACATTCCTTTTGTCCTGGTCGCTTTCTCTTTGAGTGTCGTCATTTATTTTTTTCTTTTTTAGTTCTTTTAGTTTTTACCTTTTTTAGTTTTTTTTAGTTTTTTAGATGAAAATTTTTTTAGTTTTTTCTTTTTTTCTTTTTAGTTTTTTATTGGTTTTTACCTTTATTTTAGCTTATTTTTCAGTTTTTTCCTTTTTTTTAGTTTTTTTTATTTTTTATTTTTTTTAGTTTTTTAACTTTTTTTAGTTTTTTTTAGTTTTTTTAGTTTTTTAGCTTTTTTGCTTTTTTTATTAGTTTTTAGTTTTTTTTTGTAGTTTTTGCCTTTTTTTAGTTTTTTCAGTTTTTTTTTTAGTTTTTTATTGGTTTTTACCTTTATTTTAGCTTATTTTTCAGTTTTTTCCTTTTTTTTAGTTTTTTTTTAGTTTTTAGTTTTTTTAGTTTTTTACCTTTTTTTAGTTTTTTTTAGTTTTTTAGCTTTTTTATTTTTTTATTAGTTTTTTGTTTTTTTTTGTAGTTTTTGCCTTATTTTAGTTTTTTTAGTTTTTTAGCTTTTTTATTAGTTTTTAGTTTTTTTTGTAGTTTTTGCCTTTTTTTAGTTTTTTTAGTTTTTTAGCTTTTTTATTTTTTTTATTAGTTTTTAGTTTTTTTTGTAGTTTTTGCCTTTTTTTAGTTTTTTCAGTTTTCAGTTTTGTCACCTGATCCAGTTTTTTCAGGTGACGTCACCTGATCCATCCACAGATCCACACACAGACAACTTATTTTTATATATATAGATATATATATATATATACTAGCTGTTGGGGTGGCGCTTCGCGCCACCCCAACACCTAGTTGGTGGGGGCGCTTCGCGCCCCCCCCCCCCCAAGCCCCCCCGCGCGCGTAAGTCGTTACGCGCCATATTAGTTACGCGCCATTGTAGTTGTGTCCCTATGTCCCACCTGTGAATATAGATATACTAGCTGTTGGGGTGGCGCTTCGCGCCACCCCAACACCTAGTTGGTGGGGGCGCTTCGCGCCCCCCCCAAGCCCCCCCGCGCGCGTAAGTCGTTACGCGCCATAATAGTTACGCGCCATTGTAGTTGTGTCCCTATGTCCCACCTGTGAATATAGATAGATATATATATATGGTTTTAACTACGTAAAACTTGCGAATAAACAACATTCTTTGCTGTCCCATTGTCTTTGCATATAAATAGATTGTCAGGTTTACCGACTCTTGAACATGCAACATATAATGGTCCATGGGAAAACAATCTGTATTCAGATCTATACCTCATGATTCTAATGATTGCCCTTGAGCTTTGTTGATGGTGATTGCTAATCGACCATTCCCTGTCCCGGTGTCCCGGTCGTCATTTACATCCCCCTGTTTCCCCCGGTGTCCCCGTTGTAGTTGTGTCCCTGTGTCCCGGTCGTCATTTATATTCCCTGTGTCCCGGGTCCCGGTCGTCATTTGTATCCCGGTGTCCCGGTCTGTATATACATTCGTTTTTTAGTTTTGTTTTTCTCCTTTATTTTTTTCCTTTTTTTTTCTTTTTTAGCTTATTTAGATTTTTAGATTTTTTAGTTTTTTTATTAGTTTTTAGTTTTTTTTTCTTTTTAGTTTTTTTGTCCCGGTCGTCATTTATATCCCCCTGTTTCCCCCGGTGTCCCCGTTGTAGTTGTGTCCCTGTGTCCCGGTCGTCATTTATATTCCCTGTGTCCCGGTCGTCATTTGTATCCCGGTGTACCGGTCTGTATATACATTCGTTTTTTAGTTTTGTTTTTCTCCTTTATTTTTTTCCTTTTTTTTTTCTTTTTTAGTTTATTTAGATTTTTAGATTTTTTAGTTTTTTTATTAGTTTTTAGTTTTTTTTTCTTTTTAGTTTTTTTGTAGTTTTTACCTTCTTTTTAGTTTTGTTAATTTTTTTTTTACTTGTGTCCTGGTCGTCATTTATACTCCCTGTGTCCCGGTGCTTTGTTGATTGCTAATCGAACATTCCTTTTGTCCTGGTCGCTTTCTCTTTGAGTGTCGTCATTTATTTTTTCTTTTTTAGTTCTTTTAGTTTTTACCTTTTTTAGTTTTTTTTTAGTTTTTAGTTTTTTTAGTTTTTTACCTTTTTTTAGTTTTTTTAGTTTTTTTAGTTTTTTAGCTTTTTTATTTTTTTTATTAGTTTTTAGTTTTTTTGTAGTTTTTGCCTTTTTTTTAGTTTTTTTAGTTTTTTAGCTTTTTTATTAGTTTTTAGTTTTTTTTGTAGTTTTTGCCTTTTTTTAGTTTATTTAGTTTTTTAGCTTTTTTATTTTTTTTATTAGTTTTTAGTTTTTTTTGTAGTTTTTGCCTTTTTTTAGTTTTTTCAGTTTTGACGTCACCTGATCCAGTTTTTTCAGGTGACGTCACCTGATCCACGATCCACAGATCCACAGACAACTTATTTTTATATATATAGTTTTTTTTTTTTTACTTATGTCCTGGTCGTCATTTATACTCCCTGTGTCCCGGTGCTTTGTTGATTGCTAATCGAACATTCCTTTTGTCCTGGTCGCTTTCTCTTTGAGTGTCGTCATTTATTAGTTTTTTTCCTTTTTTTTTTAGTTTTTTATTGGTTTTTACCTTTATTTTAGCTTATTTTTCAGTTTTTTCCTTTTTTTTAGTTTTTTTTTATTTTTTATTTTTTTTAGTTTTTTACCTTTTTTTAGTTTTTTTAGTTTTTTTAGTTTTTTAGCTTTTTTACTTTTTTTATTAGTTTTTAGTTTTTTTTTGTAGTTTTTGCCTTTTTTTAGTTTTTTCAGTTTTTTTTTTAGTTTTTTATTGGTTTTTACCTTTATAGTTTTTTTAGTTTTTTAGCTTTTTTATTTTTTTATTAGTTTTTAGTTTTTTTTGTAGTTTTTGCCTTTTTTTAGTTTTTTCAGTTTTGACGTCACCTAATCCAGTTTTTTCAGGTGACGTCACCTGACACATCCATCCATCCATCCACAGACAGACAACTTATTTTTATATATATAGATATATATATATATATACATATATATATATATATATATATCTATATATATAAAAATAAGTTGTCTGTGGATGGATGTGTGGATGGATGTGTCAGGTGACGTCACCTGAAAAAACTGGATCAGGTGACGTCAAAACTGAAAAAACTAAAAAAAGGCAAAAACTACAAAAAAAACTAAAAACTAATAAAAAAAATAAAAAAGCTAAAAAACTAAAAAAACTATAAAGGTAAAAACCAATAAAAAACTAAAAAAAAAACTGAAAAAACTAAAAAAAGGCAAAAACTACAAAAAAAACTAAAAACTAATAAAAAAAGTAAAAAAGCTAAAAAACTAAAAAAACTAAAAAAAGGTAAAAAACTAAAAAAAATAAAAATAAAAAAAAACTAAAAAAAAGGAAAAAAACTGAAAAATAAGCTAAAATAAAGGTAAAAACCAATAAAAAACTAAAAAAAAAAGGAAAAAAACTAATAAATGACGACACTCAAAGAGAAAAAAAAGGCAAAAACTACAAAAAAAACTAAAAACTAATAAAAAAATATCTATATATATAAAAATAAGTTGTCTGTGGATGGATGGATGGATGTGTCAGGTGACGTCACCTGAAAAAACTGGATCAGGTGACGTCAAAACTGAAAAAACTAAAAAAAGGCAAAAACTACAAAAAAAACTAAAAACTAATAAAAAAAATAAAAAAGCTAAAAAACTAAAAAAACTATAAAGGTAAAAACCAATAAAAAACTAAAAAAAAAACTGAAAAAACTAAAAAAAGGCAAAAACTACAAAAAAAACTAAAAACTAATAAAAAAAGTAAAAAAGCTAAAAAACTAAAAAAACTAAAAAAAGGTAAAAAACTAAAAAAAATAAAAAATAAAAAAAACTAAAAAAAAGGAAAAAACTGAAAAATAAGCTAAAATAAAGGTAAAAACCAATAAAAAACTAAAAAAAAAAGGAAAAAACTAATAAATGACGACACTCAAAGAGAAAAAAAAGGCAAAAACTACAAAAAAAAACTAAAAACTAATAAAAAAAATAAAAAAGCTAAAAAACTAAAAAAACTAAAAAAAGGCAAAAACTACAAAAAAAACTAAAAACTAATAAAAAAGCTAAAAAACTAAAAAAACTAAAAAAAAGGCAAAAACTACAAAAAAAATAAAAACTAATAAAAAAAATAAAAAAGCTAAAAAACTAAAAAAAACTAAAAAAACTAAAAAAAGGTAAAAAACTAAAAAAACTAAAAACTAAAAAAAACTAAAAAAGGTAAAAACTAAAAGAACTAAAAAAGAAAAAAATAAATGACGACACTCAAAGAGAAAGCGACCAGGACAAAAGGAATGTTCGATTAGCAATCAACAAAGCACCGGGACACAGGGAGTATAAATGACGACCCGGGGGAAACAGGGGGATATAAATGACGACCGGGACAAAAAAACTAAAAAGAAAAAAAAACTAAAAACTAATAAAAAAACTAAAAAATCTAAAAATCTAAATAAGCTAAAAAAGAAAAAAAAAGGAAAAAAATAAAGGAGAAAAACAAAACTAAAAAACGAATGTATATACAGACCGGGACACCGGGATACAAATGACGACCGGGACCCGGGACACAGGGAATATAAATGACGACCGGGACACAGGGACACAACTACAACGGGGACACCGGGGGAAACAGGGGGATGTAAATGACGACCGGGACACCGGGACAGGGAATGGTCGATTAGCAATCACCATCAACAAAGCTCAAGGGCAATCATTAGAATCATGAGGTATAGATCTGAATACAGATTGTTTTCCCATGGACCATTATATGTTGCATATTCAAGAGTCGGTAAACCTGACAATCTATTTATATGCAAAGACAATGGGACAGCAAAGAATGTTGTATATTCGCAAGTTTTACGTAGTTAAAACCATATATATATATCTATCTATATTCACAGGTGGGACATAGGGACACAACTACAATGGCGCATAACTAATATGGCGCGTAACGACTTACGCGCGCGGGGGGGCTTGGGGGGGGCGCGAAGCGCCCCCACCAACTAGGTGTTGGGGTGGCGCGAAGCGCCACCCCAACAGCTAGTATATATATATATATATATATATATATATATATATATATAATATATAATATATTCTATAATAAATAATATATAATATAATATATTATAATAATTTATATTCCCTCTGTCCCGGTCGTCATTTGTATCCCGGTGTACCGGTCTGTATATACATTCGTTTTTTAGTTTTGTTTTTCTCCTTTATTTTTTTCCTTTTTTTTTCTTTTTTAGTTTATTTAGATTTTTAGATTTTTTAGTTTTTTTATTAGTTTTTAGTTTTTTTTTTCTTTTTAGTTTTTTTGTAGTTTTTACCTTCTTTTTAGTTTTGTTAATTTTTTTTTTTTACTTATGTCCTGGTCGTCATTTATACTCCCTATGTCCCGGTGCTTTGTTGATTGCTAATCGAACATTCCTTTTGTCCTGGTCGCTTTCTCTTTGAGTGTCGTCATTTATTTTTTTCTTTTTTAGTTCTTTTAGTTTTTACCTTTTTTAGTTTTTTTTAGTTTTTTAGATGAAAATTTTTTTTAGTTTTTTCCTTTTTTTCTTTTTAGTTTTTTATTGGTTTTTACCTTTATGTTAGCTTATTTTTCAGTTTTTTCCTTTTTTTATTAGTTTTTAGTTTTTTTGTAGTTTTTGCCTTTTTTTTTAGTTTTTTGTCCTGGTCGCTTTCTCTTTGAGTGTCGTCATTTATTAGTTTTTTCCTTTTTTTTTTAGTTTTTTATTGGTTTTTACCTTTATTTTAGCTTATTTTTCAGTTTTTTCCTTTTTTTTAGTTTTTTTTTATTTTTTATTTTTTTTAGTTTTTTACCTTTTTTTAGTTTTTTTAGTTTTTTTAGTTTTTTAGCTTTTTTACTTTTTTTATTAGTTTTTAGTTTTTTTTTGTAGTTTTTGCCTTTTTTTAGTTTTTTCAGTTTTTTTTTTAGTTTTTTATTGGTTTTTACCTTTATAGTTTTTTTAGTTTTTTAGCTTTTTTATTTTTTTTATTAGTTTTTAGTTTTTTTTTTGTAGTTTTTGCCTTTTTTTAGTTTTTTCAGTTTTGACGTCACCTAATCCAGTTTTTTCAGGTGACGTCACCTGACACATCCATCCACACATCCATCCATCCATCCATCCACAGACAACTTATTTTTATATATATAGATATATATATATATATATATATATATATATATATATATATATATATATATATATATATATATATATATATAGATATATATATATATATATATATATATGTTTTTAACTACGTAAAACTTGCGAATATACAACATTCTTTGCTGTCCCATTGTCTGTGCATATAAATAGATTGTCAGGTTTACCGACTCTTGAACATGCAACATATAATGGTCCATGGGAAAACAATCCGTATTCAGATCTATACCTCATGATTCTAATGATTGCCCTTGAGCTTTGTTGATGGTGATTGCTAATCGACCATTCCCTGAGTCGCCATCGTCATTTATATATCCCCCTGTGCACCCCGGCGTCCCCTTTGTAGTTATGTCCCTGTGTCCCGGTCGTCATTTATATTCCCTGTGTCCCGGTCGTCATTTGTGTCCCGGTGTTCCAGTCTGTGATTTCTCTTTGAGTGTCCCGGGCGTCATTTATATTCCTTGTGTCCCGGTGTCCCGGTCGTCATTTATATCCCCCTGTGCCCCCCGGCGTCCCCATTGTAGTTGTGTCCCTGTGTCCCGGTCGTCATTTATATTCCCTGTGTCCCGGTCGTCATTTGTATCCCGGTGTCCCGGTCTGTATTTTTTTAGTTTTCTTTTTCTCTTATTTTTCAGTTTTTTCCTTTTTTTAGTTTTTTCTTTTTTAGTTTTTAGTTTTTTTTTGTTTTTTACCTTTTTTTAGTTTTTTTAGTTTTTTAGCTTTTTTAGTTTTTTTATTAGTTTTTTTATTAGTTTTTAGTTTTTTTTTAGTTTTTGCCTTTTTTTAGTTTTTTCAGTTTTTTTAGTTTTTAGTTTTTTACCTTTTTTTAGTTTTTTTTAGTTTTTTAGCTTTTTTAGTTTTTTTTAAAAAAGCTAAAAAGCTAAAACTAAAAAAAAGCTTAAAACTAAAAAAGCTAAAAAACTAAAAAAACTAAAAAAACTAAAAAAAGGTAAAAAACAAAAAAAAAACTAAAAACTAAAAAAGAAAAAACTAAAAAAAGGAAAAAACTGAAAAATAAGAGAAAAAGAAAACTAAAAAAATATTAATAAATATAAAAAATATAAATATAAATATAATATAAATTAGCAATCAACAAAGCACCGAGACACAAATGACGACCGGGACACAGGGAGTATAAATGACGACCAGGACATAAGTAAAAAAAAAACTAAAAAAACTAAAAAAATGGTAAAAACTACAAAAAAACTAAAAACTAATAAAAAAACTAAAAAATCTAAAAATCTAAATAAACTAAAAAAGAAAAAAAAGAAAAAAGGAAAAAAATAAAGGAGAAAAACAAAACTAAAAAACGAATGTATATACAGACCGGGACACCGGGATACAAATGACGACCGGGACACAGGGAATATAAATGACGACCGGGACACAGGGACATAACTACAAAGGGGACGCCGGGGTGCACAGGGGGATATATAAATGACGATGGCGACTCAGGGAATGGTCGATTAGCAATCACCATCAACAAAGCTCAAGGGCAATCATTAGAATCATGAGGTATAGATCTGAATACGGATTGTTTTCCCATGGACCATTATATGTTGCATGTTCAAGAGTCGGTAAACCTGACAATCTATTTATATGCACAGACAATGGGACAGCAAAGAATGTTGTATATTCGCAAGTTTTACGTAGTTAAAAACATATATATATATATATATATATATATATATATATATATATATATATATATATATATATATATATATATATATATATATATATATATATATATATATATATATATATATATATATATATATATATATATATATATATATATATATATATATATATATATATATATATATATATATATATATATATATATATATATATCTATCTATATTCACAGGTGGGACATAGGGACACAACTACAATGGCGCGTAACTAATATGGCGCGTAACGACTTACGCGCGCGGGGGGGCTTGGGGGGGGCGCGAAGCGCCCCCACCAACTAGGTGTTGGGGTGGCGCGAAGCGCCACCCCAACAGCTAGTTAAATTATAATTTGAAGACGATTTAATTTAAACTGTTGCTGAACAGGCACGCAAGGAAGTGGATGGTCTGGGGACCCACCCCCTACAAAAAAGTCTCAATTTATTCCGAATTTCTTTGCACTTCTTTATATATATATATATATATATATATATATATATATATATATATATATATATATATATATATATATATATATATATATATATATATATATATATTTATATATATATATATGTTATATATATATATATATATATATATATATATATATATATATATATATATATATATATATATATATATATATATATATATATATATATATATGTTCTTTAGAAATTAGTGATTCTGTTTAATAATGTTTCTTTTAGAAAGTTGTCGAAGTCATATCAACCGAAGAAAAAAGAAGAGGAGGATTATCAGTAAGTAACTTTACTCTTCACAAAAAAGCATTTTATTTGCTTCGTTGCTTTGCTTATTGTTAAACTAGTAGATTTGGTGAAATAGAAACCTTGAAAGCTTGGGATATGGGTGAGGCCGTATCCAGGGGGAGTTGCCGGGATTTGGCCTTCCCTGTCGAAATTTTGTCCGACTCGTAAACTCATAACAAAAATGCATATAAACAAATTTTGATGCATTTGTTAAAGTTTATCCTTGTAAAAACACCTCAGAAAAAATATCCCCCCCCCGGATAAAAGTCTTGGATACGTCCTTGGATTGGAGGGTAGTTACTGAACACATTTTTGTACACTAGTGGGGTTGAAGGTGTGCGGAGATGACAAGACCAGAAGGAAACTATGTTTCATTGTGAGTTTTCATATGGGGTAGGGGGGGGGCAAAGATGGAAAATCTAATTTAAAATTTAATCTGCTTGCAGCTCTAAATCAGTTTATCACGATTCAATAATTAAAAAAGACAAACATAAACTCTCTTACTCTACACACGTGGGATAACAAGAAATTGTAGACACATTCAAAAGAACTGAGAATGGGGAAAGTGAGCGAGACACAAAAACTGGAAACTTCTTCCTTAAACAATATTACAGTATTGATAACAAAATCTATTTTTATAGTTGAGGTTATTATTAGTACGAGACGCCCCTTACTGGCAAGTAAGAAAGTAATCGGATTAACAACCCTTCTTGACTAATTCGGTCCCTGCAGTGTGTTGCTACAGCCTGGTTCGCTCCTTGTAGTTCATCGCCAAAAATTGTTTGAAAAATTTGCCAAATATTTTGAGGAAGTTAGACGCGTTAAAATTCAAAAAGACAGAATGCTTATGGCTGTTTGAAATAAAAAAAAAAATTGTAATTTGTGAAGTAGAGAAACAGCTTGCGTCTTGTTCTAGACGGTCTGAATGAAACTCTGTTCCATGACTTTTTCAATTAACGAAATGGATTCAAACTGCAATTGATCAAAGATTTGTTTTTATTTATTTATTTATTTTTTATGTGGACTTTATTTCAGTTTACCTTCAAATTCTATGCCATACTAAAGCAGTGCTGTGCAGTAATACTCAAGTAATTTGAAGACTACGAAGTGAAGCAACGGTCTTCACTTCTGAGTTTTTTCCCAATTTTTTTTTTGTAAATACATCTTTAAGCTTTAGTTTTAGTTAATGTATTAGTTTTTTTCTTTTCAGTATTGGTCTAGACACCAACAAAATTGGGCCTTAACACCGGAAGGTTAAAGGTCCAGTCAAAAGATCATTTAATTTCGGTCTAATTTAAACAACAAAAACATGGTCTTTAATTTACCTGAATTGTATGATTGTGTCAAATAGTATATTTTGATTTTATTGGTGTAATTTAAAAGATTGCCATTTTCATGCCAAAGAATGAAAGTAAATTACTATTTGTACATACAAATATATAAAATGTCTGAATTTCTGAAGAAGTTTTACAATTAGGTTATTAAAAAAAATCGGAAAAAACCACATAGGTCGATTTTTTCCTATTATCCCAGGGTCCAACAATTGCTCGAAGAGCCCCAAAAGAAAAAAGTACTTGTGAAGTCTAGATCGGGAAGAAAAAACTAGTATCCTATTTACGCCTTCGGAGTGTCGTGACCCACTCCTTCCCTAAATTTTTGTCTCAGTGCGACATGTAGGTAGTAGCACTTGAGCCTTTTTGGTTTCCAGACAGAATGTATCCTGGGGGGATGGGTTAAATTCATTTAGTTAAAAAAGGTGGTCAGAACCCATTCAAGCTTAGTGGTAACCTCTGTAGAGGAGGAGGAAGGGCAACCCCAATATCTTGCCATCAAATCATCTGTCAAAATAGGTAATTTGGTCTTAACAAAACTCAGGTGACTAAGGATTAGTGTACTAGTTGCGCTTTTTTTGTATTACAGGACTGTTCGGTTCTTGTAATTAGGACATCTTCCAGGACGGGCTATAGGATTTCAAGAAATTTTGACGGGAAATAAGAGTTGACTTCCCACCTTTTCGGGGCTTGAACATGATCTGAGCTCTGTTGGAGAGAAGCTCTGAAAATTCTTTTCGCCGGAACATCTAACAGAACGTGTTGTTTAATTTCAATCAAATTAAATGAAAAGTAACAGTAAATGTCCTAGTGTTCCTATTTGGGGCCTGGGGCTGGTAGACGAAGGGAAGATGAGTAAGGGGTACCTCGATTCTAGCCATCAATTTTAATATCTATCGAAACGGGGTTGTGGGATCTTAACCAAACATAGTCGAAAGGAATGTTTCATGTCCTAGTTAGGCATTTTCAGAATCCAGGATCAATGTGGGAGGAAGAAGGACAATCCTTAATTTCTCGTCATAAGGACTTTCACCAGAGGGGGATGTCGGACTCCAATCAAAATTGATGGGAAGCAATGGCTAGGATCAGTTTTGGGTTCTTTTTGTGGTCTTAACCTCATCCAACTTCTGAGAGGGGGAGGGATAAATTTATCAATTCCTCTTTTATTAGCTTACTTACTAGCGAACTGGCGTGATTAATTAATCTGATAAATGACTATAGTTAGGGTCACAGGTTTTCGTGCTAGATCTCACCTCTGAGTGAAGGATTTTATTCATGTTTCCACCATCCAACAGAAGTGCCTGTTGAATCTTAACTAAATTTACAGGGATTACCAGCTAGACTTTTGGTAGTGTATTTTGTGGGTTTGGATCTTGCTCGAATGATATTGTCGCTTGTATTAGCTTTGACGAATAGGCATAATTGCTCTATCTCGACTGTATCCTCTATGACTGTATCTCTAAAGGATAGAATGGATAGCTAGCCTCGTCCACGGCCCTGTATGTGGGTGTCCGTGTTTAAGTGTTGCATCAGAGGGCTGGGGAGAGACAAAATAATTTACAAATCTAACAGTTCGTGGTAACGAACTGAAGTAAGGAGCGACCCGGCTCAGTAGTAATCGAAACTCTAAAAAACGGAATTTTTATAACAATAGTTACATCAAAAGAATGGCATTTTAATGCTGATTTTAAATATATAAGTTTCATTAAGTTTAAACTTACCCATCGAAAGTTACGAGCCTGAGATAATATGTTTGTCATATTTTAGAAAATAGGGGGAAACACCCCTTAAAAGTCATAGAATGTTAACGAAAATCACACCATCAGATTCAGCGTTCAAGGTGCTATCCACAAAAATGTGGAATTTTGCATTTTTTGTCACATGACAGATCACGGATGTGTGTTTACTTGTTTGTTTTTTTGTTTTTTTCCCAGGGGTTATTGTATCGACCCAGTGGTTTTAGAATCTTGGGAGAGGGCTCATTCTAACGGAAATTAAAAGTTCCAGTGCCCTTTTTAAGTGACTAAAAAAATTGGAGGGCACCTGGGCCCCCTCCCACGCTCATTTTTTCCCAAAGTCACCGGATCAAAATTATCTTTCCTCCAACTCTACTTTTTCAACAATAAAAAAAACTTTAGCGTAAAGAGCGGGGTGTTTAGGAGGGGGCAACCCCTTTCATCTACGGAATAAGCAGTTTTTAAGTTTGACTCTTTCTTTCAACTCTACTGTTTAAAACAAGCGTAAAGAGCGGGGCTTTGAGAAGGGAACAGCCTATATCATATACGGGGTAATTTCTGTTAGTTTTAAGTTTTAATATCGCTCCTTACTTTCAGTTAAAAAAACTTGTTTTTTATTTAATTTAAGTAGTCTTAGCTAGCTTTCAGGTTTTACTTGCATACTTTACAGCGAGTTGTAATTGTCCAGCCGACAGGGTATCATGAAGATGATACCTTTACTCATGGTTGCCTGATTTTGCTGAAATTACCCTTCTTTTTGTTGCGAAAAATGATTTTGAAAGATATTCCTTTCCTCTATCCTCCCAAACTTAGGGCCAAAAAATGTTTATGAATGACAAACATATTAACATCAACAAACATATTAACAACAACTAACCTTTTTCATGCCTCCCGCTATGAAGATCTTTCTTTCCTGAGTCTGTTGTTTCGGGCTTCCTGATTTTATTTTATTTTTTCGTCGTTTTGTATATTTTTTTGCCATGATCGTTCTTGTATTCTCATTGAATAAAAAAAACAAGTTATTTCAGATGAAAGTAAGGTGCAACATTAAAGCTTAAAAGAAACAGACCTCATTCTGAGAAGGGGGCTGCCCCCTAATTGACCTACTCTCTTCATGCCAATGTTTTAAAGTTCTTAATAATGATCCTCATTTAAGTTCAATGGCCCTATGGTTCAAGAGTCGTTCTTAAAGAATCCGGACAAAAATGTCAAACTCTAGGATAAAGAGCAAGGAGTGTAAAGAGGAAATTTCAAATTGAGTTGAATTCAATAATACTAGAAAAAACTAATCGCTGGTCAAAACCATTCATACGACTAATTTGATTAATAGTTGACTTAAGGTTTAAATTCTGGAGTAAGTGCTGTACTCGCTTTACATTTCTCCTCAGATTTCAGCGAGTCATTTTTGGAAATTTGAGATTGTTCTTTTTTACTTCGACAAAACTGTGATTGACATGTTGTATTGTAAATTTTTTTTTTATTCACGTAGAAATTTACTATATAATGATGCTGATTTTAGTTTTGCGTCATGAATGTATGAAGGAATCGCCAAAGATGGTGTTGTATGGTCATCCATCTCGGCCAAATGAAAAGCAGGCCAAACTGCTGTCAATGACAAATTCTGAGATATTGAATCCATTTGGAATTATCGATAAGCTATTTATTTGGCTTGGCAGTTTCAGGCCATAATGGTGTAAATAAGATGCCATAATTGGCCATAATGGACCCTAAAGATACATGCAGTTTATACAACATACACTATTGATGTAGCGAGCTATTTTTAGGTTTATTTAACTGAGTTGACTCATTTGAAGCCTCACATAAGTTTAAACGGCGATGTATTTGACCATTAAAAATTTGACCATATTAAAACTTTGACCATATTAAAAATCTGACCATCCATATAGGCCAAACGAAAAGCAGGTTGTCCGCAAATTGGGAAGTGGGAAGATCATAAGGGACGATTTAAAGAAAATCTAAACTTCGTATGAAGGGAATAAAAAGTAAAGCTTTGAATACATTGAGTTGGAGCAGGAGCATGCGCAGCTGTGTTGGCCTAAGGTGGCTTGGTGCTCCAGTAAGTTATTAGTGGTAGTAGTAATAGTAGTAGTAGTAATCTATCATTTTCGTTCAAATAATCTTCATATTATGTTCTGTTGTAACTCTTTGTTTGTTTCAATAATTTAGAAAGAGAAAGATGACAGGTGATACGTTAAATAGAGATAAGCTTATGTCTAATTCTCTGTAAAAACAGTTGGGTAATCAAAGTAGAATTTGAAATATTTTTAGTAGTTCTTCGGTCATTTTCATTGAATCCCAAGGCTATCTGGCCAACGTAGTGTTAAAGCAATATTTTATTCCAAGATCCTAGTTTGGTTTGTCAAGAATTTTGTAAAGTTTGTGAAGTTATTATAAGTTTCTACATCCATTGCCCCCCTCATATAAATATCCCTCTTCTCCGAAAACTTCCTCCATGGAAAAGTCCTCACACGGTGAAGCGAGTTTTTTCTTCACAAGAAAAATTATTACACGTTTCTTAAAGACGTTATCAGCTTCATTTTCAATTTCCTTGTATCCAAATCAATGCTGTCACTAAAAAATGGACCATAGATGGAAGCCAATCCTGTGTTAATCTGCCCTAACTCATGATAGCTGTCATATGTTTCCTGTGGATCCATATTATCCGTAAGATTCCACAGCGTACCGTAACGTCTTAATTTGTGCTTATATGAACGGTTCTGCAGGACAGTGAGAAACAGCCTAACATTTTGATACTTAGTAATTTAAAATTGGTTTAAGTCCTGATATGAAGGACTTTTATATTGATGTCAATAGCTTTTATCAATATAGATAACTAATACATAATCCGTTCGGATTTGAGTTACTTAAACAATTCACTCTTGATCAGTAACATTGATGGTAATGACGAAATATATTCGTATTGAAGTATAAAATATTGATTGTAAATTAAATCTTAAAATATAATTATTATATGGATCCAAAGCGAATGGAACAATTTGGTTCCAGAAAATTTGACATTGCCACAAATATATATCATGAATCAGTGACAAGGGCTTTTAACAATTACCTTATCTCTCTTGTGTTGAATGATTCTTGACGGCGCGTCACTATTAATGATGGAGCAAACACATATTAGAAACCAATAATTGGTAGACCATCCATAAACATTGCAATGCAACCATCATCAACTTTGCTTCAAGACGTGTTTTCAGGGTGCTTCAGGCTAACGTACCCTCCCCCACCTATATATATATATATATATATATATATATATATATATATATATATATATATATATATATATATATATCGACTTGAATATCTAAATCTTGTTATTTGTGGACAGTATTAATACATTTACCATGGAAACAAATAGCTTTCGAAAATAAGAACTCCCTGCTTTTGTTTGCATCCTAATCCGGCTCCATGCTATGGCAACACTGTTTTTAAGTGGTAGGGATGTTCAATTTTTATCTCTATAGTCACGTGGATCAAAAGTGTTCCCAATCTGTTGAAAATTTATGAGCAAGAGTGAAGAAACGTGCTTTCCATTATCCTATTTTTCGCCCCAATAATTCGTGGTCTATTTTGATTTGGGGAAATACGTTCGTTAAAAATAAGGTTGAAGCAAAAGGTAAGACCCCACTCTATCTGAGGTCCTTTTGAATATTGGGCAACTATTTTCTCCTTTTCATTCCATATCTGTATCCCTTTAGGTAGAAATTTCGCTTCTCCTTTCTTTTTGATAAAAAGAAGTCAAGTTGTCTAGTCTCTGGTGACATGCGATTGAGTTTCCGTTCCGAAATCTTTATTTCATGAAATAATTGAAAAATTTCCCGTATGACTACTAAAATTAATTTTACTTCTGTTATTTACTTGCTTAATAAAGAAGAGACACAGTGTATTCAGCCCAACTTGGATCAAGAAGCTGCTGGACCAAACGCTTCCATTGGGTTCTGTCTTCTGTGAGCGGTCGAATAAACTTCAGCCACGCCTTAACCCACTTGTGACCATGCTTTCGGAATCCCCAAATGATTCGACATCCTTTCTGACGACGATACGCTTTGATGATGCTTTTTGATGACGACTTTCTGACGACGAGGTTTTCAGGTGGTCACTTAGTTTTTTCTTTCATGAGGAAGCAGGGGCTGCTAGTAGTACCTGGCGTGTCAGGTCTCTTCCGGGCGCCTGATTACGTGACCTAGCCACTTGAGAAGTCTTTTCTTGATCATGTGGAAACGTTACGCTTTTGTCCGCATACTTTCATCAGCCGTTTGTTGCTGATTCTTTGTGCCAGCTTAATGTCAAGCTGACGTTCTTCGTCTGCCTTGATGGGCCATATCTCATATCCATATAACAAAATTGAACGTACACATACTGAGTAGATCCTGAGCTTCGTCACGAGGTTGATTTCCCTTCTAGTCCAAAGGGGTTTGCGGAGTTGGCCAAAGACGGACCAAGCTTTGTTAATCCTGCCTTGAATCTCACTAGTAGCTCCATCTTTAACATCTATCGGTGACCCTAATATAACTTAAAACGAATTATTTCCAATACTCCTGAAGTCAAAGTTTGGTTTACTTTCCAAGGATTTCCTTTTTTAAGTAATTTGAAAGCTATATTAGGATGATTATATTTAGGAATATGATTGTATTTAGACATAATCATATCAGGAATATGATTTATTTTTTAAATTGACTTTTATTGTGTGAGCATTTTGCACATAGGAAGAAAAGAGAATGTAAAGTTTTATCATGATATCTTGTTGAATTATGTAATTTTTAAACTTACAATGTGGAAATAATAAATGGGTTTATTTTTTAAACTAAGGGGAATGTTATACACAAATGGAGCCTACGCACTGAGTAGATTTCCAGTTAATTTTATTGCCATTAGGCTTGATTTGATTGAGGATAACGTGAAGACAATTTGGTCTTAAAGGTCATTCCATATACGATCAACCAGGCTATAACACTTATGGGTTCAGATTTGTATGTAAGCGCATAATTTTTTCCATCTTTGTAGTTTTGTTTGCAACTCCAATAAAAATTTTTCACTCTTTTATTTTTCTCAAAAAAAAAAAAAAAAAACTGCGAAAGATAAATCTTACCTTAGATCTTAGTTTCTCCAGGGCTTGGTGTGGCACATAGGGCATCAATGAAGCCTCACTAGACGTCCCGGAGCGGAGCAGCAGGCGTGACGTCCTTCCACTGTGGTTGTAATGACAGCTCAGCACTCCACAGGTCTCGGACGTGCTGTCGTCGCACGGTGTGTTTCGGTCGCCCTCTTTTTCGTCCACCCTCGCCACTCGTAGGCAGCATTCGGAAGACGGTCTCCTGGCATTCGGAGGACATGACCAAGATAGGCCCATCTTCTCTGCTTCAAAAGATCAGTAGCTGGCGGTTGAACTGTTCGTCTGCGGACCACTTTGTTCGTAACCCTATCCTGCCACGAATTGTTAATGATTCTTCTGAGACATGTTTTTCATGTATACAGACATGTATAGGATACGTTTTTCCAGCCGACCATTCAGCTTCCAGCATTCACATGAATAAAGGAGAATGGAGATGACGTTGTTATTCAACAGACGAAGCTTTAGACGCAAAGAGTATGATTTTTTACCATAGTACATCAACATTTTTACCATCAGTATTTTTACAATTTTTTACCATCAGTATTATCATACTAGCTTCAGTTTGTCGAATACCCATGTTGCTTTTCCAATTCTCCTTTTTATCTCGTTGATTATTCGGCCATCATATTCGATCCAATTTCCAAGATATTTTAACTCCTGGACTTGTTCGATCGTTTTTCCATTGCATTTAAGGATCGAAGGTGAGTTGGATGTGTCCAAGCTCTTCGATTTAAAAACGTTTCCTATCAGTACCGCTTTCTCAGATAAAGATAAAGACATATCATAAACTCACTATTTTTGGTGGTATTAACCTCCTCCTCACACTGTTTTTGTTTTGTCGAATTGTATGTATTTTATTTTATGATATTTAATGTGGTGTGCGCTTAGCTCGACCCCTATTTAGCTTCAACTCTGTTCAACTCAACCCCCCTTCAACCTAACCCAATTTATTGCAGAGGTTGAATTCAATTGTGGTTGAGTGGACTGAGGGTTGGGTTAAATGGAATTGAGTTTAATTGGTATTGAGTTAAACGGGGCTGAGTAACGAGGACTGAGCTAAATGGGTTGATGTGAACAGGGAGTTTCCTAGGTACTGTTTAGTACTTTTTTTTCTTCATGGGTCAATATAAAGGCATTGAGAATTAATTTTAATTTTTGATCCAATATCTTGTGAGATATTAGCCAAAACATTAATTTTCTCCTCTTGAATTGATTGGCAGTATCGTCGAAGTTACTGAGATTCTGAAGTTTGTCATTTTAAGTTACTCATTAGTACTAGATACTGACGAAACAAATAGTTAAGGATAGTTCCATACTTCATGAATAAGTAGTGGAATCGGGGCCAAAAATTAAGAAATACCAAGGCTTTAAACTAAGAAGATTTAAGAACGAGGGAGATTCCTACAAATATTTCGAAACTTTGTGCATCATTAGTAAAGGCACAAGATAGAACTTTCTGTTCCTCTTTTTATTTAATGCCCTAGGACAATTCTGTTGAAGCGCCTTTTTATGGCACTTGCTATCTACCAAGTGACATATAGCGATCGCAAATTCTGTCGGTCTGTCTGTTCCGGTTTTGCTACTTTAGGCACTTCCAGGTAAGCTAGGACGGTGAAATTTGACAGGCGTATCGGGAACCAAATTAAATTAGAAATTGTCGTTCTCCCGATTCGACCTTCTGGAGGGGAGTTGGGGGACGGTTAAATCGAAAAAAATAGAAAAAATGAGGTATTTCTAGCTTACGAACGGGTGATCGGATCTTAATGAAATTTGATTTTTAGAAGGATATCGTGTCTCAGAGCTGTTATTTTAAATCTCGACCGGATCTGTTGACATTTGGGAGAGTAGGAGGGGGGGGACCTAAAATATTGAAAAACGCTTAGAGTGGAGGGATCGGGATGAAACTTGGTGGAAAAATGAGCAGAAGTCCTAGATACCTGATTGACATAACCGGAACGGATCTGAGTGAGGGTTTATTTTGAAAAATTAGAAAAAATGAGGTATTTTTAGCTTACGAAGGAGTGATCGGATCTTAATGAAATTTCATATTCAGAAGGACCTCGTAACTCAGGTCTCTTATTTAAATCCCCACCGGATCCAGAGTCATTAAGGGGGGAGTTTGGGGAGTAACCTAAAATCTTGGAAAACGCTTAGAGTGGAGGGATCTGGATGAAACTTGGTGGGAAAAATAAGCAGAAGTCCTAGATACGTGATTGACATAGCCGGAATGGGTCCGCGCCATTTGGGGGAGTTGGGGGAGGGAGAGTTAATCCTGAAAAATTAGAAAAATTATGTATTTGTAACTTACGAAGGAGTGATCGGACCTTAATGAAATTTCACGTTTAGGAGGACCTCGTAACTCAGATCTTTGTTTTAAATCCCGACTGGATCCAGCGTCATTGGGGGGGGGGGGACCGGAAATCTTGGAAAACACTTAAAGCGGATAGATTAGGATGAAACTTGGTGAGGAGAATAAAAACCTGTCCAAGATACGTGATTGACATAACTGGACTGGATCCGCTCTCTTTGGTGGAGTTGGGGGGGAGGGAGTAATTCGGAATAATTAGAAAAAATGAGGTATTTGTAACTTAGGGACGGGTGATCAAATCTTAATCAAATTTGATATTTAGAAGGATATTGCACTTTAGAGCTCTTATTTCAAATCCCGACCAGATCCGGTTACATCGGGGGGAGTTGGAGGAGAAACTGGAATTCTTGGAAAACGTGAAAATTGTGGCATCTTTATCTTACGAATGAGTTATCGAATCTTAATGAAACTTGATATATAGAAGGATTTTATGTCTCAGATGCTCCATTTTCAATTCGAATCGGATCCGGGGACATAGGGATTAGAGGGAGAAACAGAAAAGTTGGAAAACGCTTAGAGTAGAGAGATTGCGATGAAACTTGATGGAAAAATAAGCACAAATTAAAGATGCGTGATTGACATAATTGGAAAGGATCTGTTCACTTTGGAGGAGCTGGGGGGTGTTAATTTGGAAAAATAGAAAAATAGAGGTATTTTTACTTAAGAACGGGTTACCGGATCTTAATGAAATTTGATATTAAAAAGGAACTCATGTCTTAGAGCTCTTATTTCAAATCCCGACCAGATCTGTTGACATTGGGGGAAGTTGGAAGGGGAAACCGGAAATCTTGGAAAACGCATAGAATAGGGAAATTGGGATGAAACTTGGTGGGTAAAATAAGCAAATGTCTTAGATACATGATTGACGTAACCGTACTGGATCCACTCTCTTTGGGGGAGTTAGGGGGTGGGGTTCAGTGCTTTGGTGAATTTGGTGCTTCTGGACGTGCTAGGACAATGAAATTTGGTAGGCGTGTCTGGGAGCCGCACAGATTGACTTGATAAAGTCGTTTTCCCCGATTAGACCATCTGTTGGAGTTGGAGCGGGGAACCTAAAATCTTGGAAAACGCTTAGAGTGGAGGGATTGGGACGAAACTTGGTGGAAAAAATAACCACAAGTCCTAGATACGTGATCGACATAAACGAAACGGATTCGCTCTCTTTGGGGGAGTTAGGGGGAGGGTTAATTCTGAAAAATTGGACAAAATGAGGTATTTTGACTTACGAAGGAGCGATCGGATCTTAATGAAATTTGAAGTTTGGAAGGATATTGTGTCTCAGAGCTCTTATTTTAAATCCCGACCGGATCCGATGCCATTGGGGGGAGTTGGGGGGATCCGAAAATCTTGGAAAACGCTTACAGCGGAGGGATCGGAATGAAACTTGGTGGTAAAAATAATTGTAAATCCTAGATACGTGATTGACATAACCGGAACGGATCCGCTCTCTTCGGGGGAGTTAGGGGGGAGGATGATTAATTCTGAAAAAAAGGTTTTTTTTACTTACGAAGGAGTGATCGCATCTTAATGAAATTTGATGTTTGGAAGGATATCGTGTCTCAGAGCTCTTGTTTTAAATCCCAACCTAATTCGGTGACATTGGGGGAGTTTGGGGGGGGGCGTAAAATCTCGGAAAACGCTTAGAGTGGAGGGATCGGGATGAAACTTGATGGGAAAAATAATCACAAGTCCTAGATATGTGATTGACATAACCGGAACGGATCCGCTCTCTTTGGGGGAATTGGGGGGAGGGGTAATTCTAAAAAATAGAAAAATGAGGTGTTTTTAACTTAGGAAAGAGTGATCGGATCTTAATGAAGTTTCATATTTAGAAGGACCTCGAAACTCAGATCTCTTATTTGAAATCCCGACCGGATCCAGTGTTATTAGGGGGGGGGAAATCTTGGAAAACGCTTAAAGCAGAGATATCGATATGAAACTTGCTGGAAAGAATAAGCACAAGTCCAAAATAGGTGACTGACATAACCGGACCGAGTCCGCCCTCTTTTGTGAAGTTTGGCGGGGGGAGTAACTCGGAAAAATTAGAAAAATGAGGAACTTGTAACTTACGAACGGGTGATCAGATATTAATGAAATTTGATATCTAGAAGGATCTTGTGCTTTAAAACTCTCATTTTAAATCCCGACCAGATCTGGTGACATTGAAGGGAGTTGGAGGGGAAAACCAGAATTCTTGGAAAACATGAAAATTGAGGTATCTTACGAATGTGTGATCGGATCTTAATGAAACTCGATATATAGAAGAATCTTATGTCTCAGATGCTTCATTTTCAATTCAAATCGGATCTGGGGACATAGAAGGTTGGAGGGGGAAACAGAAATCTTGGAAACCGGAAATCTTGGAAAACGCTTAGAGTGGATAGATCGGGATGAAACTTGATGGATAGAAGAAACTCAAGTTATAGATACGAGATTGATATAATTGGTACGGATCCATTCTCGTTGGGGGAGCTGGGGGTTGTTAATTTGGAAAAATTAGAAAAACGGAGGTATTTTTAACTTTAGAATGGGTGACCGGATCTTAATGAAATTTGGTATTTAGAAGGAACTCATGTCTCAGATTTCTTATTTCAAATCACGACCAGATCTGTTGACATTGGGGGGAATTGAAGGGGGAAACTGGAAATCTTGAAAAGGCTTATCAATGTCATAGATACGCGATTGACGTAACCGGATTGGATCCGCTCTCTTTGGGGGAGGTAGGTGGTGGGGTTCAGTGCTTTGGCGAGTTTGGTGCTTCTGGATAGGACGATGAAAACTGGTAGGCGTGTCAGGGAGCTGCACAAATTGACTTGATAAAGCCGTTTTCCCCGATTGGACCATCTGGGGGGGGGGCTGAAGGGAGAGGAAAAATTAGAAAAATTGAGTATTTTTAACTTAGAGCTGGTTATCGGATCTTAATGAATTTTGATATTTAGAAGGATCTCGTGGCTCAGATTTCTTATTTTAAATCCCGACCGGCATTAAGCCTCTGATTTTCCTTTTAAAGCAATCTATTGATTCTTAGAATTTTGCTAGAGCTCATACTATATGAGCTCTTGACTCTTCTGACCTCTTCACAAGTACCGTATGAGCTCTTAGCTCTTGTTTTTAAATATAAAAGTCATCTATAATTGAGTTTACCGTTAAATCTCTTTGTGTATCAATGATATAAAATTATGTAACAACTAGTTTCTGTATTTTTATACATTTGTGAAGTATTTTGCCAGTTTATTCTTGGGATGCTGAATCCAAATATGAAATTAGTTTTTTCTGTACCGGTTAT